>NC_060879.1:5307500-5607500 GCF_021901495.1 Neodiprion virginianus | reverse complement strand
GTTCCGATTGCTCTAGTTATGAGTGAGAAAACTAGGGTGAATGGAGTAAACGAAGAACGAACGCTCTCAAAAAAACAAAATGAAAATCTCGAGATCAGGCGAGATATTCTTGAGAGTCCAGACAGAAAAAAACGAGATATTGATGAGGGTATTGTAATCAAATCGGATGTATTGCCTGTGATCTTAGAAGCAGAGAAGATCGAGTCTTTCTTGAACAAAGTTGCACAGACAGATGATAAACAAGAGTGTGCTAAAACGGATGGCTCTCTGCAAGACGCAAATAAAAAAGTTACTAATCAAAAGGAAGGTGGAAATCCTGAGAAACCAACATCGACAGAGTCATTATTAATTAAAACGAATTCCTACTTATCTGATCAGAGCCTGGTGAATGAAAATTCATTAGTCAATAGTTTTGATCTGCGAGAAAACTTCGACAAGACTAATGAGAGAAACCTGAGACCTGCCAGTACCAATAATGGTGATAGTAAGTAATTCAAGTCAACCACTATTATATACCACTAATGTGATATGAGACTGCGGCATAATAATTTCAACCCTTTTTGTTCTAATGAATTTTGATTAGGTTATATTTTATTGTTAATGAAAAACCAATTGCGAAATATGGAAAAACAATGTCATTAATACTTGTGTGTTAAAGTAACGCAGCATAATTGAGAAAAAGCATTATTTTATACGTAATAATTACGAGTAGGTAAGTTCGGTGTCAAAGAAGGCAAAGCAATATATCGTTACTAATGACATAGCTTTATTAATCTTTATTGAATGCAATACCAATAATTGTATTTATTTTCAATGTGTCAGGTATTAATAGAGTATTCAATGATTTTTACAGTAAGTTCGAGAATTAACGATATGTGCAACTGAGATCTGATAATTATTCGGCAAATGTTGACTAAACGGTATAAATACTTTAAACTTGAGTAAAAATTGTCATTGCATTAATTTAAAAATTATTCTAATTATTTAAATATTTAGTAATAATATTTTATAAAAGTATCTGAAAATTCCAGCATACTAACTTGAGACAACTAGCGTTTGATAGGTACTTCGGTGAAGATAATAAAAAGATTGAAGATAAAAATATTTTCATAAAAATTTTCAAAATCTTAGCTACTAGGAATGCTGGTGTATGGAAAAATCGTGCTACAAGTCGCCTTAACCTGTTCGTAAACTCCAAAAAACACAAAGCCTCCTAATGTGAAACCAAATACTCTTGGCGCGAAACCTGCGAACAGTCTGTAAAAAGAAAAAAATCCGAATGAATGAACGATTCGATTAAGAAAAATGTATAATACTGATATTTAATAAAATAATAACTTGTACATAATTTTTGGTAACATTACACTTGCATTTTATTCAGATGTCTTGTCCCTAATTATTTTTTCACATTTACTGACTCATTGTACTAACTGTGTTATGTTATCCATCAAACAATTTGAATGACTCACCCTTTAGCGCCTTTTTCTCTATAGACTTCCTTCAGCATGGTCGATATTTTTACTTCATCCTTTTCTGCCGAAGTATCGGAAAGCATAATTCTAGTTTTCGCAACATCTAGGGGGGTCGTTATCACTGCCGCCACCGCAACTGTAATTTAGAAGCAATTTAGCAATGTGATCAATCACAGAGTGAGTTTTTTTCAACGCACCAGACCCAGCACCGCATATAGCTCCTTCCAGAGGAGTGCAATCTCTACACGCCTGGCGTTTCCAACATAGTTTGAAATACTCCCACAGCGGCATTTGTATTAAACCAAAAGGCAAATCTCTTAATACTGTGCTACCGTAACCACGATACAAAGTTCGTAATTTCAGTTTTCCCTTGTCTTGTAGGAGCGCCTGCTTTCTCTGCTTCATCACTTCCACCGGAACCCGAACAAGACATGCAACCTGTTTGTGAATTGGTTTTTAAAGTGAAAAAAATAACAACCTAGTCAGATTGTTCTCAATAATGTAAGGAAATTCTTTGTAGTATCAATTAGGGCTGATAACAGGCTATATTTTTCTCACTTTCAGTCATGTCTCTTCAACTACTTTAGAAATTTTCTAGTGTGTTAATTTCTACATTTTGTAACACACAAGTTTCACTGATAAAATGATTCGAGATTAATTAAAATCATTTTGTAATAACTTGAGAGCCAGGTATTTGGATTCCAAAAATGTAGTTTTAACAATGAAAGTAGTAAAATGGGGGTAAGTCTAAAAAGCCAATCGATATACTTTTCTGAGAGAAGTTACTTGCCACCAGTTCCATTTAAAGAAATTATATATTTTACATGATACAACTATGTAGAACTATTTACCATTTCACCCAAAGAAGCAGCACCCATATGAATGAAGAGGTGATAAGTTTGAGGTATTTTAGGCTGTGCAAATTCTTTAATCCCTTCATAAGTAATGAAAAATAAGGAGGCTGAAAGAGGAACGATTCAAGGTATAATCAAAAAGCATTGAATGGTGATGCACATTCTTCATAAATCATGTACATAGTGTGAGCTTTTCTGACACACCTGCTGGTGCGGAGCCAACCATAACTGGTATCACCCCCTGATAAAGTCTCCTGAAGCCGCCCGATTGATTAAATCCATGTTGACTCTGCAGCCTTGTCTTTAACGTATCCAGGGGGAAAAACGTCAAGTCGCAAACGGTGCCAGCGACTCCTCCGGACTAAATTTATTCATGTAGAATTTGTGACCGTTAAAGCAATAATTTTCTTTTATCTTTGGTATTATCACAGGTATAATAGTCGACAAGTAAGTTAATATTTGTTAGGGACTCCGTACTCCTGTACGTTAACAATCCGTTGCAACTAGCAGCATGCGTATTGAAAACTAGTTTTCAAGGTGTTTAGAGGTAAATTTGAAAGAGCAGGTTTTTTCCTACGTGAATCGTGGCATAACTTAAATAAATTATCAGATGTTACTTTGAAATCAGAAATCGGGATGAGAACCTGGACGGCTCGTGGTTATAACTACGTGGAATGAGACGCAGAGACATTATTTGTGAATTGTAAAAACGTGGAAAGGAACGTGAGATCGCTTTGAAAAAGGAATATTGTAAATTTCATCATTACTTACGATCATCGAGGAAAAAAAAACGTTCCTGGAATTGATGCTGCCGGCAATCTTTGCGTCCTCGTGAAACATTTCGACGTTGGATTCGGTGATCGATGAACAGCGACAGTAATTGGTGAAACTAGGAGTACATTTCAAGTATTTTATTCAGTTCGGTCATTTCGAAACGACTAGACTCATTGAATTTGGACGTGTCCGTTCGTTACGATCGTTCAGCCGGCCTTCGACACGTGATTCGCCTCACTTCGCGCTCAGTCGTGACATTTGCTCAATATATTAGAACCCTCGCGTGGTGCGCGCGCAGCTACGGCGGTTGGCTGCTGTGCTTGCGGCACCTGCTCAAGGATGGGGTCAAGGTCCTCCTTCCGTGACCTGCCTCAGTAAGGGCAGAAGCACGATTGACCAATAACCTGCGAAGTACCGCAAGCATTGAGACTAGTGGCGCTGTAGGGATTCGGAAGATGTGATTATAGCGCCATGTTGAAGGAAGGCACGGACGTAAGCCCCCTGATGTCAGACAACTTGAAGTACAGCAACGCGTGTTTGGTAAACGTACACCAGGATATAGAAATATGCTAATATTGCGGGGGAAAAACCGTTACTTAAGATCGAAGTGCGGCAGAATTTGGAATGTGAGTAGTTAAGTCTGTAACAAAAGGATAAATGGAAAATGAAGGAAGACAAACTGTGATACCTATCATAAGTCAATATTAAACAATTACTTCGAAGCCTTTCTGCCTTTGAACAAAATGATTATGAATGATGAATGGAAATATGTGATGAATAAGACTTTGTGCATCCTGACAAATACTCTATGATGTCCAGTGTGTGGGTTAATTTGATCATTTCGTCGACAGCGTTTTGTAACTGCTTGAAGCGAATTAGGTCCGTAGAAATAACCAACTGTTTTGATTTGAATGAAAATTCTATGATTGTCGAGATTGCTCGACGTTAAAAAAATACAAGAGTTAATTGGCGTTACGTTCTTCGCGATTTTATTGTTTGAAAGATGTCGAAAACAGATAAGCCAAGATTTTTATGCGATTTTTGGGGAGAATTTGTCCTCCGGAAATCGATTTGAACGATCAGCCTTATAAGACAAATTGTAGACCCTGGGAAAGCCAACGAAGATATATAAAACATCGTTAAATAGACAGCTAAGGCAATACAGGAGTTGAGGGTTTTTTGGCAATCCATGGGAATCCGATGCTCGCTGTGATTCTGAGACAGTGGGCAATCGATATTGCTCGTAAAAGAACGTCGATATAGTGCATGAGAGGATTAATTCCAACAATATTCGAAATCATCAAAATTTTCGAGATAATTCGGAGACACACTTATTTTCAGCAGAAATCTTTTGTCCAAGAATTGATTTGCATAGCCCTACATTGACTGATTGGACGCCCCAGAATGTATGGATAAGATCTAGAGAAGCAAACGTATAACAGTTAATGTGATACAAACAGAATATGATGTATATTAACTTCTTAATCATTTTAATACAGATGACATGAAACAGACAGATTACAATATCATACATCATCTATCCAATTCTGCAGGGGTGCTACACGCCGGCTGAAACTTCAGCTATGTGTTGGACCTACATTGACAGCTATCGCAGGATTATTTATAGTCTGTTGATAACATTGTATGATGTATGCTCATTCCCTCAAACCAAAATAGATTTCTTATGTGAGTTTGAATCATACTTTCATACCCCTTTTTGTTTTTCACTTCGATTCTATGTTTGGACTTGTTGATTTAATACACACTGACACATGCACACTTGTACAAAAATGAGTCATATTGAATAAATGGTGAAAACTTGAAGGATACAAATTTACGATGTTTCATTCACACCTTTTTGAAAATCCTTTAAAAATTGAGAAGGTTTGATCCGGAAGTTTGAGCGACTAGCCTAACGTAGGATTCGGACTGCGCGCAATCAGGCTGACGCTAATTTACGTCGGAATAGTACATGAAAGAATTCATTCCAGCACTTTTTAGAATCGCGAAAAATTTTCGCCGAAAATGCAAAGGGGTTAGCCTTACTTTTTCCTCATTTTTGGAGCTGAAAGTTTTTCGTCTCAGATTCGATTTGGATGACCCTTTCCTGACTGATTGGAGCCCCTGAAACTCAGAAAACACGGCAAAAGGAGCGTGGGATGGACAGGAGAGAAGATACGAGGAAAAAAGCACCTGCTGAAAAATGTCGAAAATTCAGGTTTTCGTTTTTTGGCTGTAACTTTCGATGCGTTGATCGCAGCGTATTGGGACTGCGCCCAATCGATTTCTCTCGCAAAATTACGTCGGAATAGTGCCACAATTAATTTATTCCAGCGCTTTTGAAAATCGCGAAAATTTTCGCCAAAAATACAAAGGGGTTAACCTTCCTTTTTTTTTGACCAAAAAATTTTTCGTCTCAGAATTGATTCGTATGACTCTTTCCCGACCAATTGGACCCCAAGGAACTCAGAAAACGCAGCAAAAGGAGCGTGGGATCAACGGAAGAGAAGATACGACAAAAAAAGCACCTGCTGAAAAATGTCGAAAATTCAGGTTTTCGTTTTTTGGCTGTAACTTTCGATGCGTTGATCGCAGCGTATTGGGACTGCGCCCAATCGATTTCTCTCGCAAAATTACGTCGGAATAGTGCCACAATTAATTTATTCCAGCGCTTTTGAAAATCGCGAAAATTTTCGCCAAAAATACAAAGGGGTTAACCTTCCTTTTTTTTTTGACCAAAAAATTTTTCGTCTCAGAATTGATTCGTATGACTCTTTCCCGACCAATTGGACCCCAAGGAACTCAGAAAACGCAGCAAAAGGAGCGTGGGATCAACGGGAGAGAAGATACGAGGAAAAAAGCACCTGCTGAAAAATGTCGAAAATTCAGGTTTTTGTTTTTTGGCTGTAACTTTCGATGCGTTGATCGCAGCGTGTTGGGACTGCGCCCAATCGATTTCTCTCGCAAAATTACGTCGGAATAGTGCCACAATTAATTTATTCCAGCGCTTTTGAAAATCGCGAAAATTTTCGCCAAAAATACAAAGGGGTTAACCTTCCTTTTTTTTTGACCAAAAAATTTTTCGTCTCAGAATTGATTCGTATGACTCTTTCCCGACCAATTGGACCCCAAGGAACTCAGAAAACGCAGCAAAAGAAGCGTGGGATCAACGGGAGAGAAGATACGAGGAAAAAAGCACCTGCTGAAAAATGTCGAAAATTCAGGTTTTTGTTTTTTGGCTGTAACTTTCGATGCGTTGATCGCAGCGTGTTGGGACTGCGCCCAATCGATTTCTCTCGCAAAATTACGTCGGAATAGTGCCACAATTAATTTATTCCAGCGCTTTCGGAAATCGCGAAAATTTTCGCCAAAAATACAAAGGGGTTAACCTTCCTTTTTTTTTTACCAAAAAATTTTTCGTCTCAGAATTGATTCGTATGACTCTTTCCCGACAAATTGGACCCCAAGGAACTCAGAAAACGCAGCAAGAGAAGCGTGGGATCAACAGGAGAGAAGATACGAGGAAAAAAGCACCTGCTGAAAAATGTCGAAAATTCAGGTTTTTGTTTTTTGGCTGTAACTTTCGATGCGTTGATCGCAGCGTATTGGGACTGCGCCCAATCGATTTCTCTCGCAAAATTACGTCGGAATAGTGCCACAATTAATTTATTCCAGCGCTTTCGGAAATCGCGAAAATTTTCGCCAAAAATACAAAGGGGTTAACCTTCCTTTTTTTTTTACCAAAAAATTTTTCGTCTCAGAATTGATTCGTATGACTCTTTCCCGACAAATTGGACCCCAAGGAACTCAGAAAACGCAGCAAGAGAAGCGTGGGATCAACAGGAGAGAAGATACGAGGAAAAAAGCACCTGCTGAAAAATGTCGAAAATTCAGGTTTTTGTTTTTTGGCTGTAACTTTCGATGCGTTGATCGCAGCGTATTGGGACTGCGCCCAATCGATTTCTCTCGCAAAATTACGTCGGAATAGTGCCACAATTAATTTATTCCAGCGCTTTTGAAAATCGCGAAAATTTTCGCCAAAAATACAAAGGGGTTAACCTTCCTTTTTTTTTGATCAAAAAATTTTTCGTCTCAGAATTGATTCGTATGACTCTTTCCCGACCAATTGGACCCCACGGAACTCAGAAAACGCAGCAAAAGAAGCGTGGGATCAACAGGAGAGAAGATACGAGGAAAAAAGCACCTGCTGAAAAATGTCGAAAATTCGGGTTTTTGTTTTTTGGCTGTAACTTTCGATGCGTTGATCGCAGCGTGTTGGGACTGCGCCCAATCGATTTCTCTCGCAAAATTACGTCGGAATAGTGCCACAATTAATTTATTCCAGCGCTTTTGAAAATCGCGAAAATTTTCGCCAAAAATACAAAGGGGTTAACCTTCCTTTTTTTTTTACCAAAAAATTTTTCGTCTCAGAATTGATTCGTATGACTCTTTACCGACAAATTGGACCCCAAGGAACTCAGAAAACGCAGCAAGAGAAGCGTGGGATCAACAGGAGAGAAGATACGAGGAAAAAAGCACCTGCTGAAAAATGTCAAAAATTCAGGTTTTCGTTTTTTGGCTGTAACTTTCGATGCGTTGATCGCAGCGTATTGGGACTGCGCCCAATCGATTTCTCTCGCAAAATTACGTCGGACTAGTGCCACAAATAATTTATTCCAGCACTTTTGATAATCGCGAAAATTTTCGCCAAAAATACAAAGGGGTTAACCTTCCTTTTTTTTGACCAAAAAATTTTTCGTCTCAGAATTGATTCGTATGACTCTTTCCCGACCAATTGGACCCCAAGGAACTCAGAAAACGCAGCAAAAGGAGCGTGGAATCAACGGAAGAGAAGATACGAGGAAAAAAGCACCTGCTGAAAAATGTCGAAAATTCAGGTTTTTGTTTTTTGGCTGTAACTTTCGATGCGTTGATCGCAGCGTGTTGGGACTGCGCCCAAACGATTTCTCTCGCAAAATTACGTCGGAATAGTGCCACAATTAATTCATTTCAGCACTTTTGGAAATCGCGAAAATTTTCGCCAAAAATACAAAGGGGTTAACCTTTCTTTTTTTTGACCAAAAAATTTTTCGTCTCAGAATTGATTCGTATGACTCTTTCCCGACCAATTGGACCCCAAGGAACCCAGAAAACGCAGCAAAAGGAGCGTGGGATCAACGGGAGAGAAGATACGAGGAAAAAAGCACCTGCTGAAAAATGTCGAAAATTCAGGTTTTTGTTTTTTGGCTGTAACTTTCGATGCGTTGATCGCAGCGTGTTGAGACTGCGCCCAATCGATTTCTCTCGCAAAATTACGTCGGAATAGTGCCACAATAAATTTATTTCAGCGCTTTTGATAACCGCGAAAATTTTCGCCAAAAATACAAAGGGGTTAACCTTCCTTTTTTTTTGACCAAAAAATTTTTCGTCTCAGAATTGATTCGTATGACTCTTTCCCGACCAATTGGACCCCAAGGAACTCAGAAAACGCAGCAAAAGAAGCGTGGGATCAACGGGAGAGAAGATACGAGGAAAAAAGCACCTGCTGAAAAATGTCGAAAATTCAGGTTTTTGTTTTTTGGCTGTAACTTTCGATGCGTTGATCGCAGCGTGTTGGGACTGCGCCCAATCGATTTCTCTCGCAAAATTACGTCGGAATAGTGCCACAATTAATTTATTCCAGCGCTTTCGGAAATCGCGAAAATTTTCGCCAAAAATACAAAGGGGTTAACCTTCCTTTTTTTTTTACCAAAAAATTTTTCGTCTCAGAATTGATTCGTATGACTCTTTCCCGACAAATTGGACCCCAAGGAACTCAGAAAACGCAGCAAGAGAAGCGTGGGATCAACAGGAAAGAAGATACGAGGAAAAAAGCACCTGCTGAAAAATGTCGAAAATTCAGGTTTTTGTTTTTTGGCTGTAACTTTCGATGCGTTGATCGCAGCGTATTGGGACTGCGCCCAATCGATTTCTCTCGCAAAATTACGTCGGAATAGTGCCACAATTAATTTATTCCAGCGCTTTCGGAAATCGCGAAAATTTTCGCCAAAAATACAAAGGGGTTAACCTTCCTTTTTTTTTTACCAAAAAATTTTTCGTCTCAGAATTGATTCGTATGACTCTTTCCCGACAAATTGGACCCCAAGGAACTCAGAAAACGCAGCAAGAGAAGCGTGGGATCAACAGGAGAGAAGATACGAGGAAAAAAGCACCTGCTGAAAAATGTCGAAAATTCAGGTTTTTGTTTTTTGGCTGTAACTTTCGATGCGTTGATCGCAGCGTATTGGGACTGCGCCCAATCGATTTCTCTCGCAAAATTACGTCGGAATAGTGCCACAATTAATTTATTCCAGCGCTTTTGAAAATCGCGAAAATTTTCGCCAAAAATACAAAGGGGTTAACCTTCCTTTTTTTTTGATCAAAAAATTTTTCGTCTCAGAATTGATTCGTATGACTCTTTCCCGACCAATTGGACCCCACGGAACTCAGAAAACGCAGCAAAAGAAGCGTGGGATCAACAGGAGAGAAGATACGAGGAAAAAAGCACCTGCTGAAAAATGTCAAAAATTCAGGTTTTCGTTTTTTGGCTGTAACTTTCGATGCGTTGATCGCAGCGTATTGGGACTGCGCCCAATCGATTTCTCTCGCAAAATTACGTCGGACTAGTGCCACAAATAATTTATTCCAGCACTTTTGATAATCGCGAAAATTTTCGCCAAAAATACAAAGGGGTTAACCTTCCTTTTTTTTGACCAAAAAATTTTTCGTCTCAGAATTGATTCGTATGACTCTTTCCCGACCAATTGGACCCCAAGGAACTCAGAAAACGCAGCAAAAGGAGCGTGGAATCAACGGAAGAGAAGATACGAGGAAAAAAGCACCTGCTGAAAAATGTCGAAAATTCAGGTTTTTGTTTTTTGGCTGTAACTTTCGATGCGTTGATCGCAGCGTGTTGGGACTGCGCCCAAACGATTTCTCTCGCAAAATTACGTCGGAATAGTGCCACAATTAATTCATTTCAGCACTTTTGGAAATCGCGAAAATTTTCGCCAAAAATACAAAGGGGTTAACCTTTCTTTTTTTTGACCAAAAAATTTTTCGTCTCAGAATTGATTCGTATGACTCTTTCCCGACCAATTGGACCCCAAGGAACCCAGAAAACGCAGCAAAAGGAGCGTGGGATCAACGGGAGAGAAGATACGAGGAAAAAAGCACCTGCTGAAAAATGTCGAAAATTCAGGTTCTTGTTTTTTGGCTTCAACTTTCGATGCGTTGATCGCAGCGTGTTGAGACTGCGCCCAATCGATTTCTCTCGCAAAATTACGTCGGAATAGTGCCACAATAAATTTATTCCAGCGCTTTTGATGACCGCGAAAATTTTCGCCAAAAATACAAAGGGGTTAACCTTCCTTTTTTTTTGACCAAAAAATTTTTCGTCTCAGAATTGATTCGTATGACTCTTTCCCGACCAATTGGACCCCAAGGAACTCAGAAAACGCAGCTAAAGAAGCGTGGGATCAACGGGAGAGAAGATACGAGGAAAAAAGCACCTGCTGAAAAATGTCGAAAATTCAGGTTTTTGTTTTTTGGCTGTAACTTTCGATGCGTTGATCGCAGCGTGTTGGGACTGCGCCCAATCGATTTCTCTCGCAAAATTACGTCGGAATAGTGCCACAATTAATTTATTCCAGCGCTTTTGAAAATCGCGAAAATTTTCGCCAAAAATACAAAGGGGTTAACCTTCCTTTTTTTTTTACCAAAAAATTTTTCGTCTCAGAATTGATTCGTATGACTCTTTCCCGACCAATTGGACCCCAAGGAACTCAGAAAACGCAGCAAAAGGAGCGTGGGATCAACGGAAGAGAAGATACGAGGGAAAAAGCACCTGCTGAAAAATGTCGAAAATTCAGGTTTTTGTTTTTTGGCTGTAACTTCCGATGCGTTGATCGCAGCGTATTGGGACTGCGCCCAATCGATTTCTCACGCAAAATTACGTCGGAATAGTGGCACAATTAATTTATTTCAGCGCTTTTGAAAATCGCGAGAATATTCGCCAAAAATACAAAGGGGTTAACCTTCCTTTTTTTTTGACCAAAAATATTTTCGTCTCAGAATTGATTCGTATGACTCTTTCCCGACCAATTGGACCCCAAGGAACTCAGAGAACGCAGCAAAAGGAGCGTGGGATCAACGGGAGAGAAGATACGAGGAAAAAAGCACCTGCTGAAAAATGTCGAAAATTCAGGTTTTTGTTTTTTGGCTGTAACTTCCGATGCGTTGATCGCAGCGTGTTGGGACTGCGCCCAATCGATTTCTCTCGCAAAATTACGTCGGAATAGTGCCACAATTAATTTATTCCAGCACTTTTGATAATCGCGAAAATTTTCGCCAAAAATGCAAAGGGGTTAACCTTCCTCTTTTTTTGACCAAAAAATTTTTCGTCTCAGAATTGATTCGTATGACTCTTTCCCGACCATTTGGACCCCAAGGAACTCAGAAAACGCAGCAAAAGAAGCGTGGGATCAACGGGAGAGAAGATACGAGGAAAAAAGCACCTGCTGAAAAATGTCGAAAATTCAGGTTTTTGTTTTTTGGCTGTAACTTTCGATGCGTTGATCGCAGCGTATTGGGACTGCGCCCAATCGATTTCTCTCGCAAAATTACGTCGGAATAGTGCCACAATTAATTTATTCCAGCGCTTTCGGAAATCGCGAAAATTTTCGCCAAAAATACAAAGGGGTTAACCTTCCTTTTTTTTTGATCAAAGAATTTTTCGTCTCAGAATTGATTCGTATGACTCTTTCCCGACCAATTGGACCCCACGGAACTCAGAAAACGCAGCGAAAGAAGCGTGGGATCTACAGGAGAGAAGATACGAGGAAAAAAGCACCTGCTGAAAAATGTCGAAAATTCAGGTTTTCGTTTTTTGGCTGTAACTTTCGATGCGTTGATCGCAGCGTATTGGGACTGCGCCCAATCGATTTCTCTCGCAAAATTACGTCGGAATAGTGCCACAATTAATTTATTCCAGCGCTTTTGAAAATCGCGAAAATTTTCGCCAAAAATACAAAGGGGTTAACCTTCCTTTTTTTTTGACCATAAAATTTTTCGTCTCAGAATTGATTCGTATGACTCTTTCCCGACCAATTGGACCCCACGGAACTCAGAAAACGCAGCAAAAGAAGCGTGGGATCAACAGGAGAGAAGATACGAGGAAAAAAGCACCTGCTGAAAAATGTCGAAAATTCAGGTTTTCGTTTTTTGGCTGTAACTTTCGATGCGTTGATCGCAGCGTATTGGGACTGCGCCCAATCGATTTCTCTCGCAAAATTACGTCGGAATAGTGCCACAATTAATTTATTCCAGCGCTTTTGAAAATCGCGAAAATTTTCGCCAAAAATACAAAGGGGTTAACCTTCCTTTTTTTTTGACCAAAAAATTTTTCGTCTCAGAATTGATTCGTATGACTCTTTCCCGACCAATTGGACCCCAAGGAACTCAGAAAACGCGGCAAAAAGAGCGTGGGATCAACGGAAGAGAAGATACGACGAAAAAAGCACCTGCTGAAAAATGTCGAAATTTCAGGTTTTCGTTTTTTGGCTGTAACTTTCGATGCGTTGATCGCAGCGTGTTGGGACTGCGCCCAATCGATTTCTCTCGCGAAATTACGTCGGAATAGTGCCACAATTAATTTATTCCAGCGCTTTTGAAAATCGCGAAAATTTTCGCCAAAAATACAAAGGGGTTAACCTTCCTTTTTTTTTGACCAAAAAATTTTTCGTCTCAGAATTGATTCGTATGACTCTTTCCCGACCAATTGGACCCCAAGGAACTCAGAAAACGCAGCAAAAGGAGCGTGGGATCAACGGAAGAGAAGATACGACGAAAAAAGCACCTGCTGAAAAATGTCGAAAATTCAGGTTTTTGTTTTTTGGCTGTAACTTTCGATGCGTTGATCGCAGCGTATTGGGACTGCGCCCAATCGATTTCTCTCGCAAAATTACGTCGGAATAGTGCCACAATTAATTTATTCCAGCGCTTTCGGAAATCGCGAAAATTTTCGCCAAAAATACAAAGGGGTTAACCTTCCTTTTTTTTTTACCAAAAAATTTTTCGTCTCAGAATTGATTCGTATGACTCTTTCCCGACAAATTGGACCCCAAGGAACTCAGAAAACGCAGCAAGAGAAGCGTGGGATCAACAGGAGAGAAGATACGAGGAAAAAAGCACCTGCTGAAAAATGTCGAAAATTCAGGTTTTTGTTTTTTGGCTGTAACTTTCGATGCGTTGATCGCAGCGTATTGGGACTGCGCCCAATCGATTTCTCTCGCAAAATTACGTCGGAATAGTGCCACAATTAATTTATTCCAGCGCTTTTGGAAATCGCGAAAATTTTCGCCAAAAATACAAAGGGGTTAACCTTCCTTTTTTTTTGACCAAAAAATTTTTCGTCTCAGAATTGATTCGTATGACTCTTTCCCGACCAATTGGACCCCAAGGAACTCAAAAAACGCAGCAAAAGAAGCGTGGGATCAACGGGAGAGAAGATACGAGGAAAAAAGCACCTGCTGAAAAATGTCGAAAATTCAGGTTTTTGTTTTTTGGCTGTAACTTTCGATGCGTTGATCGCAGCGTGTTGGGACTGCGCCCAATCGATTTCTCTCGCAAAATTACGTCGGAATAGTGCCACAATTAATTTATTCCAGCGCTTTTGAGAATCGCGAAAATTTTCGCCAAAAATACTAAGGGGTTAACCTTCCTTTTTTTTTGACCAAAAATATTTTCGTCTCAGAATTGATTCGTATGACTCTTTCCCGACCAATTGGACCCCAAGGAACTCAGAAAACGCAGCAAAAGGAGCGTGGGATCAACGGGAGAGAAGATACGAGGAAAAAAGCACCTGCTGAAAAATGTCGAAAATTCAGGTTTTTGTTTTTTCGCTGTAACTTTCGATGCGTTGATCGCAGCGTGTTGGGACTGCGCCCAATCGATTTCTCTCGCAAAATTACGTCGGAATAGTGCCACAATTAATTTATTCCAGCGCTTTTGAAAATCGCGAAAATTTTCGCCAAAAATACAAAGGGGTTAACCTTCCTTTTTTTTTGACCAAAAAATTTTTCGTCTCAGAATTGATTCGTATGACTCTTTCCCGACCAATTGGACCACAAGGAACTCAGAAAACGCAGCAAAGGGAGCGTGGGATCAACGGGAGAGAAGATACGAGGAAAAAAGCACCTGCTGAAAAATGTCAAAAATTCAGGTTTTTGTTTTTTGGCTGTAACTTTCGATGCGTTGATCGCAGCGTGTTGGGACTGCGCCCAATCGATTTCTCTCGCAAAATTACGTCGGAATAGTGCCACAATTAATTTATTCCAGCGCTTTTGAAAATCGCGAAAATTTTCGCCAAAAATACAAAGGGGTTAACCTTCCTTTTTTTTTTACCAAAAATATTTTCGTCTCAGAATTGATTCGTATGACTCTTTCCCGACCAATTGGACCCCGAGGAACTCAGAAAACGCAGCAAAAGGAGCGTGGGATCAACGGGAGAGAAGATACGAGGAAAAAAGCACCTGCTGAAAAATGTCGAAAATTCAGGTTTTTGTTTTTTCGCTGTAACTTTCGATGCGTTGATCGCAGCGTGTTGGGACTGCGCCCAATCGATTTCTCTCGCAAAATTACGTCGGAATAGTGCCACAATTAATTTATTCCAGCGCTTTTGAAAATCGCGAAAATTTTCGCCAAAAATACAAAGGGGTTAACCTTCCTTTTTTTTTGACCAAAAAATTTTTCGTCTCAGAATTGATTCGTATGACTCTTTCCCGACCAATTGGACCACAAGGAACTCAGAAAACGCAGCAAAAGGAGCGTGGGATCAACGGGAGAGAAGATACGAGGAAAAAAGCACCTGCTGAAAAATGTCGAAAATTCAGGTTTTTGTTTTTTGGCTGTAACTTTCGATGCGTTGATCGCAGCGTGTTGGGACTGCGCCCAATCGATTTCTCTCGCGAAATTACGTCGGAATAGTGCCACAATTAATTTATTCCAGCACTTTTGATAATCGCGAAAATTTTCGCCAAAAATACAAAGGGGTTAACCTTCCTTTTTTTTTGACCAAAAAATTTTTCGTCTCAGAATTGATTCGTATGACTCTTTCCCGACCAATTGGACCCCAAGGAACTCAGAAAACGCAGCAAAAGAAGCGTGGGATCAACGGGAGAGAAGATACGAGGAAAAAAGCACCTGCTGAAAAATGTCGAAAATTCAGGTTTTTGTTTTTTGGCTGTAACTTTCGATGCGTTGATCGCAGCGTGTTGGGACTGCGCCCAATCGATTTCTCTCGCAAAATTACGTCGGAATAGTGCCACAATTAATTTATTCCAGCGCTTTTGAAAATCGCGAAAATTTTCGCCAAAAATACAAAGGGGTTAACCTTCCTTTTTTTTTTACCAAAAAATTTTTCGTCTCAGAATTGATTCGTATGACTCTTTCCCGACCTATTGGACCCCAAGGAACTCAGAAAACGCAGCAAAAGGAGCGTGGGATCAACGGGAGAGAAGATACGAGGGAAAAAGCACCTGCAGAAAAATGTCGAAAATTCAGGTTTTTGTTTTTTGGCTGTAACTTTCGATGCGTTGATCGCAGCGTATTGGGACTGCGCCCAATCGATTTCTCACGCAAAATTACGTCGGAATAGTGGCACAATTAATTTATTTCAGCGCTTTTGAAAATCGCGAAAATTTTCGCCAAAAATACAAAGGGGTTAACCTTCCTTTTTTTTTGACCAAAAAATTTTTCGTCTCAGAATTGATTCGTATGACTCTTTCCCGACCAATTGGACCACAAGGAACTCAGAAAACGCAGCAAAAGGAGCGTGGGATCAACGGGAGAGAAGATACGAGGAAAAAAGCACCTGCTGAAAAATGTCGAAAATTCAGGTTTTTGTTTTTTGGCTGTAACTTTCGATGCGTTGATCGCAGCGTGTTGGGACTGCGCCCAATCGATTTCTCTCGCGAAATTACGTCGGAATAGTGCCACAATTAATTTATTCCAGCACTTTTGATAATCGCGAAAATTTTCGCCAAAAATACAAAGGGGTTAACCTTCCTTTTTTTTTGACCAAAAAATTTTTCGTCTCAGAATTGATTCGTATGACTCTTTCCCGACCAATTGGACCCCAAGGAACTCAGAAAACGCAGCAAAAGAAGCGTGGGATCAACGGGAGAGAAGATACGAGGAAAAAAGCACCTGCTGAAAAATGTCGAAAATTCAGGTTTTTGTTTTTTGGCTGTAACTTTCGATGCGTTGATCGCAGCGTGTTGGGACTGCGCCCAATCGATTTCTCTCGCAAAATTACGTCGGAATAGTGCCACAATTAATTTATTCCAGCGCTTTTGAAAATCGCGAAAATTTTCGCCAAAAATACAAAGGGGTTAACCTTCCTTTTTTTTTTACCAAAAAATTTTTCGTCTCAGAATTGATTCGTATGACTCTTTCCCGACCTATTGGACCCCAAGGAACTCAGAAAACGCAGCAAAAGGAGCGTGGGATCAACGGGAGAGAAGATACGAGGGAAAAAGCACCTGCAGAAAAATGTCGAAAATTCAGGTTTTTGTTTTTTGGCTGTAACTTTCGATGCGTTGATCGCAGCGTATTGGGACTGCGCCCAATCGATTTCTCACGCAAAATTACGTCGGAATAGTGGCACAATTAATTTATTTCAGCGCTTTTGAAAATCGCGAAAATTTTCGCCAAAAATACAAAGGGGTTAACCTTCCTTTTTTTTTGACCAAAAATATTTTCGTCTCAGAATTGATTCGTATGACTCTTTCCCGACCAATTGGACCCCAAGGAACTCAGAAAACGCAGCAAAAGAAGCGTGGGATCAACGGGAGAGAAGATACGAGGAAAAAAGCACCTGCTGAAGAATGTCGAAAATTCAGGTTTTCGTTTTTTGGCTGTAACTTCCGATGCGTTGATCGCAGCGTATTGGGATTGCGCTCAATCGATTTCTCTCGCGAAATTACGTCGGAATAGTGCCACAATTAATCTATTCCAGCGCTTTCGGAAATCGCGAAAATTTACGCCAAACATACAAAGGGGTTAACCTTCCTTTTTTTTCGACCAAAAAATTTTTCGTCTCAGAATTGATTCGTATGACTCTTTCCCGACCAATTGGACCCCAAGGAGCTCACAAAACGCAGCAAAAGGAGCGTGGGATCAACGGGAGAGAAGATACGAGGAAAAAAGCACCTGCTGAAAAATGTCGAAAATTCAGGTTTTCGTTTTCTGGCTGTAACTTTCAATGCGTTGATCGCAGCGTATTGGGACTGCGCCCAATCGATTTCTCACGCAAAATTACGTCGAAATAGTGCCACAATTAATTTATTTCAGTGCTTTTGAAAATCGCGAAAATTTTCGCCAAAAATACAAAGGGGTTAACCTTCCTTTTTTTTTTGGCCAAAAATATTTTCGTCTCAGAATTGATTCGTATGACTCTTTCCCGACCAATTGGACCCCAAGGAACTCAGAAAACGCAGCAAAAGGAGCGTGGGATCAACGGGAGAGAAGATACGGGGAAAAAAGCACCTGCTGAAAAATGTCGAAAATTCAGGTTTTTGTTTTTTCGCTGTAACTTTCGATGCGTTGATCGCAGCGTGTTGGGACTGCGCCCAATCGATTTCTCTCGCAAAATTACGTCGGAATAGTGCCACAATTAATTTATTCCAGCGCTTTTGAAAATAGCGAAAATTTTCGCCAAAAATACAAAGGGGTTAACCTTCCTTTTTTTTTGACCAAAAAATTTTTCGTCTCAGAATTGATTCGTATGACTCTTTCCCGACCAATTGGACCACAAGGAACTCAGAAAACGCAGCAAAGGGAGCGTGGGATCAACGGGAGAGAAGATACGAGGAAAAAAGCACCTGCTGAAAAATGTCAAAAATTCAGGTTTTTGTTTTTTGGCTGTAACTTTCGATGCGTTGATCGCAGCGTGTTGGGACTGCGCCCAATCGATTTCTCTCGCAAAATTACGTCGGAATAGTGCCACAATTAATTTATTCCAGCGCTTTTGAAAATCGCGAAAATTTTCGCCAAAAATACAAAGGGGTTAACCTTCCTTTTTTTTTTACCAAAAATATTTTCGTCTCAGAATTGATTCGTATGACTCTTTCCCGACCAATTGGACCCCAAGGAACTCAGAAAACGCAGCAAAAGGAGCGTGGGATCAACGGGAGAGAAGATACGAGGAAAAAAGCACCTGCTGAAAAATGTCGAAAATTCAGGTTTTTGTTTTTTGGCTGTAACTTTCGATGCGTTGATCGCAGCGTGTTGGGACTGCGCCCAATCGATTTCTCTCGCGAAATTACGTCGGAATAGTGCCACAATTAATTTATTCCAGCACTTTTGATAATCGCGAAAATTTTCGCCAAAAATACAAAGGGGTTAACCTTCCTTTTTTTTTGACCAAAAAATTTTTCGTCTCAGAATTGATTCGTATGACTCTTTCCCGACCAATTGGACCCCAAGGAACTCAGAAAACGCAGCAAAAGAAGCGTGGGATCAACGGGAGAGAAGATACGAGGAAAAAAGCACCTGCTGAAAAATGTCGAAAATTCAGGTTTTTGTTTTTTGGCTGTAACTTTCGATGCGTTGATCGCAGCGTGTTGGGACTGCGCCCAATCGATTTCTCTCGCAAAATTACGTCGGAATAGTGCCACAATTAATTTATTCCAGCGCTTTTGAAAATCGCGAAAATTTTCGCCAAAAATACAAAGGGGTTAACCTTCCTTTTTTTTTTACCAAAAAATTTTTCGTCTCAGAATTGATTCGTATGACTCTTTCCCGACCTATTGGACCCCAAGGAACTCAGAAAACGCAGCAAAAGGAGCGTGGGATCAACGGGAGAGAAGATACGAGGGAAAAAGCACCTGCAGAAAAATGTCGAAAATTCAGGTTTTTGTTTTTTGGCTGTAACTTTCGATGCGTTGATCGCAGCGTATTGGGACTGCGCCCAATCGATTTCTCACGCAAAATTACGTCGGAATAGTGGCACAATTAATTTATTTCAGCGCTTTTGAAAATCGCGAAAATTTTCGCCAAAAATACAAAGGGGTTAACCTTCCTTTTTTTTTGACCAAAAATATTTTCGTCTCAGAATTGATTCGTATGACTCTTTCCCGACCAATTGGACCCCAAGGAACTCAGAAAACGCAGCAAAAGAAGCGTGGGATCAACGGGAGAGAAGATACGAGGAAAAAAGCACCTGCTGAAGAATGTCGAAAATTCAGGTTTTCGTTTTTTGGCTGTAACTTCCGATGCGTTGATCGCAGCGTATTGGGATTGCGCTCAATCGATTTCTCTCGCGAAATTACGTCGGAATAGTGCCACAATTAATCTATTCCAGCGCTTTCGGAAATCGCGAAAATTTACGCCAAACATACAAAGGGGTTAACCTTCCTTTTTTTTCGACCAAAAAATTTTTCGTCTCAGAATTGATTCGTATGACTCTTTCCCGACCAATTGGACCCCAAGGAGCTCACAAAACGCAGCAAAAGGAGCGTGGGATCAACGGGAGAGAAGATACGAGGAAAAAAGCACCTGCTGAAAAATGTCGAAAATTCAGGTTTTCGTTTTCTGGCTGTAACTTTCAATGCGTTGATCGCAGCGTATTGGGACTGCGCCCAATCGATTTCTCACGCAAAATTACGTCGAAATAGTGCCACAATTAATTTATTTCAGTGCTTTTGAAAATCGCGAAAATTTTCGCCAAAAATACAAAGGGGTTAACCTTCCTTTTTTTTTTGGCCAAAAATATTTTCGTCTCAGAATTGATTCGTATGACTCTTTCCCGACCAATTGGACCCCAAGGAACTCAGAAAACGCAGCAAAAGGAGCGTGGGATCAACGGGAGAGAAGATACGGGGAAAAAAGCACCTGCTGAAAAATGTCGAAAATTCAGGTTTTCGTTTTTTGGCTGTAACTTTCGATGCGTTGATCGCAGCGTATTGGGACTGCGCCCAATCGATTTCTCACGCAAAATTACGTCGGAATAGTGGCACAATTAATTTATTTCAGCGCTTTTGAAAATCGCGAGAATTTTCGCCAAAAATACAAAGGGGTTAACCTTCCTTTTTTTTTGACCAAAAATATTTTCGTCTCAGAATTGATTCGTATGACTCTTTCCCGACCAATTGGACCCCAAGGAACTCAGAAAACGCAGCAAAAGGAGCGTGGGATCAACGGGAGAGAAGATACGAGGAAAAAAGCACCTGCTGAAAAATGTCGAAAATTCAGGTTTTTGTTTTTTGGCTGTAACTTTCGATGCGTTGATCGCAGCGTGTTGGGACTGCGCCCAATCGATTTCTCTCGCAAAATTACGTCGGAATAGTGCCACAATTAATTTATTCCAGCGCTTTTGGAAATCGCGAAAATTTTCGCCAAAAATACAAAGGGGTTAACCTTCCTTTTTTTTTGACCAAAAAATTTTTCGTCTCAGAATTGATTCGTATGACTCTTTCCCGACCAATTGGACCCCAAGGAACTTAGAAAACGCAGCAAAAGAAGCGTGGGATCAACGGGAGAGAAGATACGAGGAAAAAAGCACCTGCTGAAAAATGTCGAAAATTCAGGTTTTTGTTTTTTGGCTGTAACTTTCGATGCGTTGATCGCAGCGTGTTGGGACTGCGCCCAATCGATTTCTCTCGCAAAATTACGTCGGAATAGTGCCACAATTAATTTATTCCAGCGCTTTTGAAAATCGCGAAAATTTTCGCCAAAAATACAAAGGGGTTAACCTTCCTTTTTTTTTGACCAAAAAATTTTTCGTCTCAGAATTGATTCGTATGACTCTTTCCCGACCAATTGGACCACAAGGAACTCAGAAAACGCAGCAAAAGGAGCGTGGGATCAACGGGAGAGAAGATACGAGGAAAAAAGCACCTGCTGAAAAATGTCAAAAATTCAGGTTTTTGTTTTTTGGCTGTAACTTTCGATGCGTTGATCGCAGCGTGTTGGGACTGCGCCCAATCGATTTCTCTCGCAAAATTACGTCGGAATAGTGCCACAATTAATTTATTCCAGCGCTTTTGAAAATCGCGAAAATTTTCGCCAAAAATACAAAGGGGTTAACCTTCCTTTTTTTTTTACCAAAAAACTTTTCGTCTCAGAATTGATTCGTATGACTCTTTCCCGACCTATTGGACCCCAAGGAACTCAGAAAACGCAGCAAAAGGAGCGTGGGATCAACGGGAGAGAAGATACGAGGGAAAAAGCACCTGCAGAAAAATGTCGAAAATTCAGGTTTTCGTTTTTTGGCTGTAACTTTCGATGCGTTGATCGCAGCGTATTGGGACTGCGCCCAATCGATTTCTCACGCAAAATTACGTCGGAATAGTGGCACAATTAATTTATTTCAGCGCTTTTGAAAATCGCGAAAATTTTCGCCAAAAATACAAAGGGGTTAACCTTCCTTTTTTTTTGACCAAAAATATTTTCGTCTCAGAATTGATTCGTATGACTCTTTCCCGACCAATTGGACCCCAAGGAACTCAGAAAACGCAGCGAAAGGAGCGTGGGATCAACGGGAGAGAAGATACGAGGAAAAAAGCACCTGCTGAAAAATGACGAAAATTCAGGTTTTCGTTTTTTGGCTGTAACTTTCGATGCGTTGATCGCAGCGTGTTGGGACTGCGCCCAATCGATTTCTCTCGCAAAATTACGTCGGAATAGTGCCACAATTAATTTATTTCAGCGCTTTTGAAAATCGCGAAAATTTTCGCCAAAAATACAAAGGGGTTAACCTTCCTTTTTTTTTTGACCAAAAATATTTTCGTCTCAGAATTGATTCGTATGACTCTTTCCCGACCAATTGGACCACAAGGAACTCAGAAAACGCAGCAAAAGGAGCGTGAGATCAACGGGAGAGAAGATACGAGGAAAAAAGCACCTGCTGAAAAATGTCGAAAATTCAGGTTTTTGTTTTTTGGCTGTAACTTTCGATGCGTTGATCGCAGCGTGTTGGGACTGCGCCCAATCGATTTCTCTCGCGAAATTACGTCGGAATAGTGCCACAATTAATTTATTCCAGCACTTTTGATAATCGCGAAAATTTTCGCCAAAAATACAAAGGGGTTAACCTTCCTTTTTTTTTGACCAAAAAATTTTTCGTCTCAGAATTGATTCGTATGACTCTTTCCCGACCAATTGGACCACAAGGAACTCAGAAAACGCAGCAAAAGGAGCGTGGGATCAACGGGAGAGAAGATACGAGGAAAAAAGCACCTGCTGAAAAATGTCGAAAATTCAGGTTTTTGTTTTTTGGCTGTAACTTTCGATGCGTTGATCGCAGCGTGTTGGGACTGCGCCCAATCGATTTCTCTCGCGAAATTACGTCGGAATAGTGCCACAATTAATTTATTCCAGCACTTTTGATAATCGCGAAAATTTTCGCCAAAAATACAAAGGGGTTAACCTTCCTTTTTTTTTGACCAAAAAATTTTTCGTCTCAGAATTGATTCGTATGACTCTTTCCCGACCTATTGGACCCCAAGGAACTCAGAAAACGCAGCAAAAGGAGCGTGGGATCAACGGGAGAGAAGATACGAGGGAAAAAGCACCTGCAGAAAAATGTCGAAAATTCAGGTTTTCGTTTTTTGGCTGTAACTTTCGATGCGTTGATCGCAGCGTATTGGGACTGCGCCCAATCGATTTCTCACGCAAAATTACGTCGGAATAGTGGCACAATTAATTTATTTCAGCGCTTTTGAAAATCGCGAAAATTTTCGCCAAAAATACAAAGGGGTTAACCTTCCTTTTTTTTTGACCAAAAATATTTTCGTCTCAGAATTGATTCGTATGACTCTTTCCCGACCAATTGGACCCCAAGGAACTCAGAAAACGCTGCAAAAGAAGCGTGGGATCAACGGAAGAGAAGATACGAGGAAAAAAGCACCTGCTGAAGAATGTCGAAAATTCAGGTTTTCGTTTTTTGGCTGTAACTTCCGATGCGTTGATCGCAGCGTATTGGGATTGCGCTCAATCGATTTCTCTCGCAAAATTACGTCGGAATAGTGCCACAATTAATCTATTCCAGCGCTTTCGGAAATCGCGAAAATTTACGCCAAACATACAAAGGGGTTAACCTTCCTTTTTTTTCGACCAAAAAATTTTTCGTCTCAGAATTGATTCGTATGACTCTTTCCCGACCAATTGGACCCCAAGGAGCTCAGAAAACGCAGCAAAAGGAGCGTGGGATCAACGGGAGAGAAGATACGAGGAAAAAAGCACCTGCTGAAAAATGTCGAAAATTCAGGTTTTCGTTTTCTGGCTGTAACTTTCAATGCGTTGATCGCAGCGTATTGGGACTGCGCTCAATCGATTTCTCACGCAAAATTACGTCGGAATAGTGCCACAATTAATTTATTTCAGTGCTTTTGAAAATCGCGAAAATTTTCGCCAAAAATACAAAGGGGTTAACCTTCCTTTTTTTTTTGGCCAAAAATATTTTCGTCTCAGAATTGATTCGTATGACTCTTTCCCGACCAATTGGACCCCAAGGAACTCAGAAAACGCAGCAAAAGGAGCGTGGGATCAACGGGAGAGAAGATACGGGGAAAAAAGCACCTGCTGAAAAATGTCGAAAATTCAGGTTTTCGTTTTTTGGCTGTAACTTTCGATGCGTTGATCGCAGCGTATTGGGACTGCGCCCAATCGATTTCTCACGCAAAATTACGTCGGAATAGTGGCACAATTAATTTATTTCAGCGCTTTTGAAAATCGCGAGAATTTTCGCCAAAAATACAAAGGGGTTAACCTTCCTTTTTTTTTGACCAAAAATATTTTCGTCTCAGAATTGATTCGTATGACTCTTTCCCGACCAATTGGACCCCAAGAAACTCAGAAAACGCAGCAAAAGAAGCGTGGGATCAACGGGAGAGAAGATACGAGGAAAAAAGCACCTGCTGAAGAATGTCGAAAATTCAGGTGTTCGTTTTTTGGCTGTAACTTTCGATGCGTTGATCGCAGCGTATTGGGACTGCGCCCAATCGATTTCTCCCGCAAAATGACGTCGGAATAGTGCCACAATTAATTCATTTCAGCACTTTTGAAAATCGCGAAAATTATCGCCAAAAATACTAAGGGGTTAACCTTTCTTTTTTTTTGACCAAAAAATTTTTCGTCTCAGAATTGATTCGTATGACTCTTTCCCGACCAATTGGACCCCGAGGAACTCAGAAAACGCAGCAAAAAGAGCGTGGGATCAACGGGAGAGAAGATACGAGGAAAAAAGCACCTGCTGAAAAATGTCGAAAATTCAGGTTTCCGTTTTTTGGCTGTAACTTTCAATGCGTTGATCGCAGCGTATTGGGACTGCGCCCAATCGATTTTTCTCGCAAAATTACGTCGGAAAAGTGCCACAATTAATTTATTCCAGCGCTTTCGGAAATCGCGAAAATTTTCGCCAAAAATACAAAGGGGTTAACCTTCCTTTTTTTTTGACCAAAAAATTTTTCGTCTCAGAATTGATTCGTATGACTCTTTCCCGACCAATTGGACCCCAAGGAACTTAGAAAACGCAGCAAAAGAAGCGTGGGATCAACAGGAGAGGAGATACGAGGAAAAAAGCACCTGCTGAAAAATGTCGAAAATTCAGGTTCTCGTTTTTTGGCTGTAACTTTCGATGCGTTGATCGCAGCGTATTGGGACTGCGCCCAATCGATTTCTCACGCAAAATTACGTCGGAATAGTGGCACAATTAATTTATTTCAGCGCTTTTGAAAATCGCGAAAATTCTCGCCAAAAATACAAAGGGCTTAACCTTCCTTTTTTTTTGACCAAAAATATTTTCGTCTCAGAATTGATTCGTATGACTCTTTCCCGACCAATTGGACCCCAAGGAACTCAGAAAACGCAGCGAAAGGAGCGTGGGATCAACGGGAGAGAAGATACGAGGAAAAAAGCACCTGCTGAAAAATGACGAAAATTCAGGTTTTCGTTTTTTGGCTGTAACTTTCGATGCGTTGATCGCAGCGTGTTGGGACTGCGCCCAATCGATTTCTCTCGCAAAATTACGTCGGAATAGTGCCACAATTAATTTATTTCAGCGCTTTTGAAAATCGCGAAAATTTTCGCCAAAAATACAAAGGGGTTAACCTTCCTTTTTTTTTTGACCAAAAATATTTTCGTCTCAGAATTGATTCGTATGACTCTTTCCCGACCAATTGGACCCCAAGGAACTCAGAAAACGCAGCGAAAGGAGCGTGGGATCAACGGGAGAGAAGATACGAGGAAAAAAGCACCCGCTGAAAAATGTCGAAAATTCAGGTTTTCGTATTTTGGCTGTGACTTTCGATGCGCTGATCGCAGCGTATTGGGACTGCGCTTAATCGATTTCTCACGCAAAATTACGTCGGAATAGTGCCACAATTAATTTATTCCAGCACTTTTGAGAATCGCGAAAATTCTCGCCAAAAATACATAGGGGTTAACCTTCCTTTTTTTTTTGACCAAAAATTTTTCGCCTCAGAATTGATTCGTATGATTCTTTCCCGACCAATTGGACCCCAAGGAACTCAGAAAACGCAGCAAAAGGAGCGTGGGATCAACGGGAGAGAAGATACGAGGAGGAGAGCACCTGCTGAAAAATGTCGAAAATTCAGGTTTTCGTTTTTTGGCTGTAACTTTCGATGCGTTGATCGCAGCGTATTGGGACTGCGCCCAATCGATTTCTCTCGCAAAATTACGTCGGAATAGTGCCACAATTAATTTATTCCAGCGCTTTCGGAAATCGCGAAAATTTTCGCCAAAAATACAAAGGGGTTAACCTTCCTTTTTTTTTGACCAAAAAATTTTTCGTCTCAGAATTGATTCGTATGACTCTTTCCCGACCAATTGGACCCCGAGGAACTCAGAAAACGCAGCAAAAGGAGCGTGGGATCAACGGGAGAGAAGATACGGGGAAAAAAGCACCTGCTGAAAAATGTCGAAAATTCAGGTTTTCGTTTTTTGGCTGTAACTTTCGATGCGTTGATCGCAGCGTGTTGGGACTGCGCCCAATCGATTTCTCTCGCAAAATTACGTCGGAATAGTGCCACAATTAATTTATTTCAGCGCTTTTGAAAATCGCGAGAATTTTCGCCAAAAAAACAAAGGGGTTAATCTTCCTTTTTTTTTGACCAAAAAATTTTTCGTCTCAGAATTGATTCGTATGACTCTGTCCCGACCAATAGGACCCCAAGGAACTCAGAAAACGCAGCGAAAGGAGCGTGGGATCAACGGGAGAGAAGATACGAGGAAAAAAGCACCCGCTGAAAAATGACGAAAATTCAGGTTTTCGTTTTTTGGCTGTAACTTTCGATGCGTTGATCGCAGCGTATTAGGATTGCGCCCAATCGATTTCTCTCGCAAAATTACGTCGGAATAGTGCCACAATTAATTTATTCCAGCACTTTTGAGAATCGCGAAAATTTTCGCCAAAAATACATAGGGGTTAACCTTACTTTTTTTTTTGACCAAAAATTTTTCGCCTCAGAATTGATTCGTATGATTCTTTCCCGACCAATTGGACCCCAAGGAACTCAGAAAACGCAGCAAAAGGAGCGTGGGATCAACGGGAGAGAAGATACGAGGAGGAGAGCACCTGCTGAAAAATGTCGAAAATTCAGGTTTTCGTTTTTTGGCTGTAACTTTCGATGCGTTGATCGCAGCGTATTGGGACTGCGCCCAATCGATTTCTCTCGCAAAATTACGTCGGAATAGTGCCACAATTAATTCATTCCAGCACTTTTGAAAATCGCGAAAATTTTCGCCAAAAATACAAAGGGGTTAACCTTCCTTTTTATTTGATCAAAAAATTTTTCGTCTCAGAATTGATTGGTATGACTCTTTCCCGACCAATTGGACCCCAAGGAACTCAGAAAACGCAGCAAAAGGAGCGTGGGATCAACGGGAGAGAAGATACGAGGAAAAATGCACCTGCTGAAAAATGTCGAAAATTCAGGTTTCCGTTTTCTGGCTGTAACTTTCGATGCGTTGATCGCAGCGTATTGGGACCGCGCTCAATCGATTTTTCTCGCAAAATTACGTCGGAATAGTGCCACAATTAATTTATTCCAGCGCTTTCGGAAATCGCGAAAATTTTCGCCAAAAATACAAAGGGGTTAACCTTCCTTTTTTTTTGACCAAAAAATTTTTCGTCTCAGAATTGATTCGTATGACTCTTTCCCGACTAATTGGACCCCAAGGAACTCAGAAAACGCAGCAAAAGGAGCGTGGGATTAACGGGAGAGAAGATACGAGGAAAAAAGCACCTGCTGAAAAATGTCGAAAACGCAGGTTCTCGTTTTTCGGCTCTCACTTCTGACGAGTTGATCGCAGCGTACTGGTACTACGCCTAATCGATTTCTTTTGCAAAATTACGTCGGAATAGTGCCAGAAAGAATTTATTGCAGCACTTCTCAAAATCGCGAAAATTATCGCTAAAAATACAGAGGGGGTTTAATGGTTTAATGGTTTATTCTACATCTTTTCCATGGCAATATTGGAAAACATTATTGGAACATTAAAAATAAACAAAGTCCTAATTCCTAAACCTTAGCCTAGTTCTATGATATTACTCAAGATCTGGGGACAAAAAATTAGAACAGAGAATAGAACTGAGAAAAGACGGCGAGGACAATGTCAGAAAAAAGTGAAAAAGAAAAGAAGGACAAGAAAGCAGAATAAAACCCAGAAACTAGCAACACAGAAAATGTGCGAAGATGGAAGTGGAGAAGACTAGTTGACGAGTTACCATCAAGACGGAGTTTCTTCCGGGTTAGCCTTACTTTTTGTTTATTTTTGGAGTCGAAAATTTTGGGTCTCAGATTCGATTTCAATGACCCTTGCCTGACTAATTGGATCCTCAGGAACTCGGAAAATGCAGCAAAAGAAACGTAGGCCCAACAGGGGAGAAATGGTGAGCGCAAAAGCACCTGCTGAAAAATGTCGAAAACACAGGATCTCGTTTTTTAGCTCTAACTTTTGATGCGTCGGTCGCAGCGGATTGAGACTGCGCCCGATCGCTTTCTTTCGCAAAATTACGTCGGAATAGTGTATGAAAGAATTAATTCCAGCACTTTACAAAGTCGCGGGAATTTTTGCCAAAAATGCAAGGGGTTAGGATCACTTTTTTCTCATTTTTGGAGTTGAAAACTTTGGGTCTTAGGATCGATTGAAATCACCCTTACTTCCTTAATTGGACCCCCAGGAACTCCAAAACTGAAGAAAAAAGTAAGGCTAACCCCTCTACATCTTTGGCGAAAATTTCCGCGATTCCGAAAAGTGCTGGAATAAATTCTTTCATCCACTATTCTCATGTAATTTTGCGAGTCAAATCGATTGGATGCAGTCCCAAACCACCGCGAGCAACAAATCATAAGTTATAGCCGAAAGAATCATAATTTCCTTCCGAACTTTTCTGCAGTTTGTACCATGGTCTTTTCGGAGTGTTATTCGCACCGTTGGGGGTTGAATAAGTTATAAAAGACCCGTACAAATTAATGCAGAAACAAAAATTCCTAAGATCGAAACAAATGTCAAATCCTCAATACGAATTTGTATTTGCTTCACCAATCGATGGATGCGGCATTCCACTAGTCCCAAGTTGAAGCTATGACGAAAAGAAAGTTTCAACACTACCAGAAGTCAACGCGATGATATAACATTCTTGATGAAATCATTGGAAGCGCGTAAATCTCCCGTAAAAGTCTATTCTCAGAAATTTATATTCACACAAGTGTTGTAAGTACAACTTTTCAATAATTCATTTAAACACACAGTTCGTTCTTATTTCTCATTTACTCTTATTCCAATGACTTGACAGACACTCATCCATATACAGTTTGTGTTAATTATATTCATACGATCATACTTTGCTGCTGAAAAAGTGTGTCGATTATCCTAATCGTACAAAATTACATCATCTCAAACACTCTTGACAATGTTGTTCCTGATCGGCAAATCGGATCATCACCTGATCATTCTTATACAACTTTCACAAAGACAGATCCGTTCCGATTAAATTTTCTTGATTTCGATTATCGAACCGCTAAGTGATCTCAGGACTCATGACGGTTAGCTCTCATGTTTTCGAAACTCAAATGTCCGGTAAGTCCTGGCAGTTGATCAGCAATTAAGTCCTTGCTAAGAAATTGCTCTGTTATCTTCATCACCCGTGGTAAATCCTATCGAATCAGATCAAGCGGTCAGTTATCGAACGGATATAAGCGGATTCCTATAGCGGAATCTAATCCGAACATCTGCTGCGTCCATATACTGTCTGTATTATAAATAAACAAATAGATAGATGAATAGATAAATGTAATTTCAGACGGTCAAAAATTCCAGACATGCGTTCCATGCACTAACAATGATTTTTCAGATGTAGCTGTACTACATCTTGGCAATCTCGATTATACGATTACTATTATATAAACTGTACTAATATTCTGATGTTATTGTGCGCTCCTCTTTCTTGCCGTAGTTTTAACCCTAATATTGAAATTCGCCCCAGCTCAAAAAAAAGAGTGGGGTACAAAAATGCGAAAGACCAAAAAGTCGACGGGACGAAATCCCGAAAGTCAGACTACTGACAGTTAAAAACGTAGAAGGACCGTAAATACGAAAAGATGACTTGTAGAAAAATAAAAATCGAGAACGCAAAATTGTATAAATAAATTTATACCGATTTTCATCAAGTTCGGTTGCACTTTCTAATAATGTCTTGACATACAAGGTTAAACCTTTCGTGATTGAGAGTTCGTCACTCTAATCGCTGCTTGACTCGGCCTATTCTGAAGTTATACTTGCATCGTTTTATCTTATTTATTCTCTTATATTTTCCAGTTGCCACGTGAACTCGCAACTTTATTTTTCTCATGCCGCAAGTGACTTCGCAACTCATTAGCACTTCCTTAACATTTTTTAATAACTATTGCCTTGATTTATCATAAATGTGCTTTGCCTGAGTTGTTTAATTATCTCATACCGCTGAACAGCAGTGCTTTACTATAACTTTGCTCATGCTTGATTAGAAAATCTGTGATTGTTTTTCTTAAACCAGATTCATTTATGTATCATTTATAATATTTTGTGTTACACTTTTCTCTGTTCTCTTCTCTTAATTCGTTATAATTGTCGTGTCTTCCTTATCTATTAATTATCGTGTTGTCTAATACTTAGTAATGTCTATTCCGTTACATGTTGCCTGATTATTTCTTTAATTATCTTACATTTGTAATTCTCTAACTTAGTTGTGATATTACCTGACTGTTTTCTTATATTATGTAAGTTTTCAAAGGACTGTGCTTGGATACTAGAAGAAGAGAATCGAAGAGAATCCACCGTTTTTGAAGTCCGAGGATATGAAACAGATGAGACTCGTTGATTTCTAAGCTACGTTCTACAATGTTGTAGACGTCGTTTGGCCTCCTCGGAATCAAATTGTTAACATTATTAGGACAGTTGAAATCAATTCTCAGATGAAAAATTCAGTGCTTCATAACTCGCAAAAAAAAAAAAAATATATATATACATTTATTTGACCGATTTTTTAAAGTTTTTTGCTATAAAAAAGAAAGGTTACCGTTGAATTTCTTCGGAGCAACGACCTTCTGTTAGTTTTTGTTCCACTATTTTAGGCTACATTCGTGTCCATAGCAAATTAGCGTGTTATCTTCTGATAATTTTCTTCCGCTGATATCCAGTTATACTTTTCCCAATATCAATGAACATAGTTCGTTTCGATTTCAGATACACTGATCCAATAGTTAAAAAGGAATACATTATCGTTATCTTATCTTCGCATATAATTTAGGCTTATCAAATTGTACAAAATATTAACGAATGAACGCACTTTTAGTATATGAAGTCGTATAGTCAGATCAATACCTGCTTTAGTACCGTGATTCGGTGATATAACCGATATCTCGAGTGCTGTGTAAAACAGTCCGATTCTTAAAGGAAAGTACCGTATACGCACAAACACTTTTCCATTACCATTCGGGGTCACCATATATCGATGAATATTTGATTTTCTTAGGTCAAGCATTCGCTGTTCCAGTCCTGAGGCAAGACTGGTTCCCATACTTCGAACAAAGTCTCCAACAGACAAGGTTCCCCGCATCCTTTCACGTTCATGACATGAGGAACATTAGTTTCCGTGTTGTTCAAATAGGATATCTGCGGATCAAAGTCTAGTTCTAATGATTCACACCCCAAATAGTAAATTGATACCTGTACACAGTGCAGACGATAACTTACCCTGACTTCGTGGTCTTGACCACCGGCCGTTGTGTACAACTCGAAAATCAGTGCAGCTCCGTATTCCGGTCGCGTTAATTCCTCGGTGAATCCCATTGTCCTCAGAATTGTGACAAGTGTAAGGTCATGAGCCGAGTAAAGGTACATTTTACGATCATCTGTGCCGTTACGCCGCATCCACATGTTCCTCAAAATTTCCTTCAGAAGCGGACCTGCATCAACGACAGTACGACTTCAGATACTTTTTTTACTCCCGATGCGTCTAGTCTAACAATAAATGGACATACTTTGTGTCCACTGCAGCTCCTGATCTTCCATTATACTCACCGCCTCTAAGTCGTCTCTGCATCACATTGCTGGTGAACAAGGCCAGACTCTGCGCAGCAAGTTCTCTAGTCCGATTGTTGTAGTAGTCTTTAGCCCACTCAGGAAGCTTCAGATTGTTTAGCACCTGGACAGAGGATCAAGAATGCATTTGGGATATAAAAATGCAACCAGTGGTTGGGTCCGATAATAATTTGAACAATCCTCGCGGTACCTCAATCTCTAGTAAGTTGTACAACAACTCAACGTCCAGTACCGAGGCTATGTTCTTCCCAGTATAGCCTGACAGTTCCCTGTACATAGTATCCAACGAACCGTTGGCGCTTGCACTGAAATTCAAGTAGGCCTGCTGCAGCTCTCTGTCTAGCCGTGGACAAGGTGCTTTAGCCACGATCAACTGTTCGGAAATCGACAATCGTCAACTCGTTCACTCGATTCCTCAGATGCTGAGTGAAATTGTGGCTTCGCATACCTTGTCTATGTGCCTTGGTATGGTGTGGACGGGAATCGGACGCCACGCAAGTCCCGGTATAAACATATCCTCGGTTCCTGGTTGGTAAAGCGCTGCCAAAAGCGCTTGTGCCGACATGATGCACCTGTCGGCGTAGCTGCTGTACACCAGAAGATCCTTGCTTTGATACTTGTCCCCGAGCAATGATCTGTACATTACGCGCAACCGCTGACCCAGTGTATAAAGCTGAAGCATTCCTTTCTGAGGATGTAACAAACTTTTCAAACTACTAATCCAACCATAATTCTAACGAAAAATAGCACTTGCTTAAAGTTTAGAAAAGTGGAGATGACGTGAATGCTTTTTTTCATCTAATTAGATTACCAATCAAACCTTGGTCAATGCACCCCAACCGTCTGGCCACTCGTGATTCGCATACGGATCGTTCGGATACGTTTCAGCGGGGTTTTTGTCACCGTGTCGAAATACCTGGAAAATGATTTTTTTAAATTTTACTCTGTTTTGGATAAAAATCTTATCTGTTCAATACATTTTTTTTTCTTTTTGATCTTTTTGCAAAGTTTGATTTTCTAAAACAACTAGTATAGAAGTTTGAATTGTATAAATGTACCGATCAATCAATCAAATGAACCATCTTACAAGTCCTTATAAAGAAACTTACTATAAGCACTTGCTGAAGATTTCTTGAAGTATGAGCCGGCGATGCGAAGGCGGTAAATGCCAGCAGAACGCAGGCGATAATCGCCCCAAAAACCACAACGGACACACATACTCCTCGACGACCTCTCCTGCAACTGTTCGCCAAAAATCCTCCGGGAGTGTCCATTTGATCACTTCTAGTACAAAGAAAAGAAGGAAAAATTTCATGAGAAAATTCGTCAGCACAGTGGTAGTAAACAAAGGATTTGCAAACCGTACTACAGTGAATTGAATAAACTACGTTTGACTCAGTCTCTAACTCGCAGCGCTCCGCAAGTCTGCGAAAAAAAATCGTTTCGTAAAATTTTGCTCGTCATTTCTTTACTCTACGAACGCGTTTATTATCAGTAGATAAAACGTCCTTGGAATTTACATACCAAGATCACCGTTACTTGTTATCATAATTTTTAATTTATTTAATAGTCAAGCATGAGTTTTAAACGGAGATAGCGTCAACACAAGAAATTTCACATACTGTGGGATAAAATTATTTTTCACTACATGCATTTTCAGTTACTTTACACCGGTTTGATATAAAGATTGATTTTCATGAGAAACGTGGATAGGTGTATTTTTTCTGGTGCAAATTCTTACTCGGTTTCAATTTCTATCGGAACAGATGAAGATTTCTCCGAACTTTTCTCCATCGTTATAATTGACCGATCGTTACACACACTTACACTACATTTCGTACATAGTATAAACTGCGTGTGTAAATTACTTATTTCAACGATATTTCGACGCAGAATTTCACTGGTCACCACGCTGAGACTCGAATGCGTCGCATTTATTACACCGCGCGCATTTCTCCGTGCAAGTCTTGCGCACTAGATTCGATTTTGTAACAGAATAAAATGGAACCTCATACGAATGGTATCGTATCGCCGGGACCTCAACCTTCATGCATCACTCGTGTTCTGCGTTTCTCAGTGACGTTCGACCGTACGTGAAGCATATAATAATAATAATCGTCTTCGAAATGTTTACTTTTCCATCACTCGCTGTGATAATAAATTATAGATAACCATTGGCACGATATCTTCAATATTCACCGCTTAGCCATAAGATCCGATTTCATAACTTATTCGCTAAAACAATAATTTACGAGGAATAGAATTGTATGAAAATTAATTTCACTACCATTCACTGCTGAAAAGTGGGAGCTCAGTTGAAACAAAAACTTTAGGCTGTAAGAATCTGAATAAAAAAAACTTTCTCAACATCTTAAGGTATAATAAATCTGGTTGACTGTTTTTGTTTCACGCTTCTGGATTGATTTACACAACAATTGTTTCAATTTTATTTACTGTCTAATATGAATTTTCCGATCAGTGTAACATCGTCTTGAACTGACAATGGGCGTGTTCATTAACGGTTAAAATAAAAAAAAATACAAATATCATGAGCACGATGATTAAATTTCTGCACTACTTTCAAAGTATATTATTTCGAATCACGCAGTTTCTTTTGCGTGGCAATGGTTGATTGTGCACAGTTAACGCTATACTCTGCAGTATACAAAATGAGAGAACCGGTACGTTATAACGGTAAGTATACGATACACCGTAGAGAGTAAACATATTTCTACGTGTAATTGCTGTATGGAATTCCACTTACGATACGACACAAGTCTCGGGTAAACACAGCGCTCAAGTTAGCGAAATCAGGCGGGAAATATCGCGCACTTTGCTCAAAACGAGCGACTGATAAAAGGACTCGTATCTCGACGCAGCTTCAGTCGAGTAGGACAATACTATGAATGGTTGAACAGCTGATCACTCTTACGATGCAACCACACGCCAGTCTCTCGCCGCCATGGTAACCAATCTGCCTTCGTCACGAGATTGCGGTGTGACCACCACAGACTGATCACGAGCGTGTATATAATAGTGCACATACATGGACTGACTTTCACACATGTCACGCACTATACTCGTTACGTGTCAGCGCGGCGATAATGCGTCTTTGGCTGCCGATCTCAAAACTAGCAGGAATATCTCGGAAAATTTCATTTTTATGGAACAGAATTTGGTCTAGAAATTTCAAATTTCGCCGAGTTTTTTTTTAGACAAATAAAATTCTCAAGGTATACAGTTGCAAATTTCTCAATAAATGAATAAACAATCGTTTTCCAACTTAATCAACACTGTTCTTAGATTATGCACTTGTGATGGAATCATTGTACGCAATAAAGTTTCACTCGAATAACGATTGGTTTTAAAACAGTGTATGAAACAATATTCGGCTGCCAATTTTTTTCTAATAATGTTTTTGAGTCGCATCTTCAAATACACTTTTCACTATACATACACTGATGATCGTTTCAGCGGTCTATACAGTATCGAACTTTCTTTATTCAAGTCATTGTTAAAGGCTCGCACTTTATGAGTAATTTCTTGATTCATTCTCATTTGATTTTTCACTTTTCCTGTCTCTGCCACTGAATATTTCATTACGAGACTACGTTCACAAAAAACCTATCATTCAGCTATTTTCATTCTTATCCTATCTCTCAGTGTCAGTAATGATAAGGGCGGCAAGAAATAGATGTTTCAAGCGAAAATACGGTACTTTCATATTTTGGAACTACCTAGTTGTATGCATTTCGGTTTATTGAAAGTACGACAAGTTGCATGCAATCAAGTGCAGTCTGCTTCGGGTTGTATGAAAGGTTCTACAATGCTAATTGCATACCTATATCCAAGCCAAGCGTTGTCAAACTGCGCATGCGTCTCACCGAAAATCAACTCGACGCCAGTGAGAGGCCTCAGGAGTCAAGTTCGTAGAATAAGAAGGGCCTAAGTCGAGTAGATTATTGAACATGGCAGCGGCAACAGACTCTTTCGATACTTGGCTAAATAAAAAATTAAAAGCTTTGAACACTGACGAAGGTGTATTCGGTACTTACATAAGGGGGATATTAGAAGGCGATGAGACCGACACTGAGAAATCCGAAGCGCTCGAAGGAATCCTCATGGGAGTTACGGTGAGAATTGTACACGAATATATATATATTTTGAGGTTATGTCACCGTCGTCCGTACCGTTCGAGCTTCGATTCAGCTCTGCGCACGAAAATAGCAACGAATAATTAGCTATCGAGACGGTTTCCCGAATTCCTTCCGCGAAAAAGGTCAAAAATCGTCATTCGCGTTTAGCTATTGCATCACTGACACACAAAAACATGTTTTCTATCGGCAGGAGAATAAGATCGACGAACACGTTGCCGAGATACTCGCTGCATGGGCAGAATCGTTGACTAAAATAACACCCACAAATGATCTCGCACCGACCGAAGACGTTGACGTCAGGCTGGTCAGGATGCTCGAGTCCCAGAGCCTGCCGACAACTACGACCCGGAGCTACACGGAAGAGGAAAGGCGGATCAGAGAGACGATACTCGCACAGTATAGCCAGATGTCTGATAACGAGGAAAGTGAGGGCGAGGGCGAAGAGGAAGGTGCCGCTGGCGGCGATTGCGGTATTGAGAAGAATATGAATGCAGCCGTTATCGCCCATCAGGAGCGAGAGAGACGCGAAAGGGCCAAACTGGAGAGTCAGAAGAAGAAAGACAAGGACAAGGAGGATCGGTAATTTCCTTTCACTTTGATTCGTTATATCATTATTCGATTTATCAACGATCAAAACTTTTTCCATCATCTTTTCGCCAACATCTGATTCCACTTATATTCCGATACAGGGAAAAGCAGAAGCAGCTTAAAGAAGAGAAAAAAGAAAAGCGAAAAACTCAGAAAGGGGAGCGACGCAGGTAGCACAGATACACCTGCCCGTTGTTGTACGTTTGTTTTGAACTTCTTTTTAACCCAACCAAAAATTATGTATCTTGCGAGTGTCAGAAAATTTTTATCCTCCACAACGAATATAAATTATACACTTCATAGTATGCATATGAAGAATGATAAAAATTCACTCACCATCCCCGGCATCACTCATCCTTAAAACGAATACGTGTATATTTATTATCGTGCATGCAGTGATTCTAATTCCTGTTTCATCGTCATCAACAAACTTACCCCCCCACCCTCCCCCCTTTATTTAGGTGCTCTCAAATTAACTTATAAACACTAATAATCAAATACTCATCTGTAACACAAAGTCATCGTTTGTTTGTATCTCGTTTTGCATTGTCAACCTATAGATTCAAAGTAACAGCTCAAGATAAATTTCGAGACGCATACTCAGGTAGGTTGGGGAAAAAATAAAAATCAATGCAAAATAGATGCACTGGTGAAAAATTTGTCTGTTTTTCTCCCAACGTTATATCTATTGATTACAATAAACGGAATGGTACAGACGTTTTTTGAAAATTTTCAGAAAATCGTTTTCACCATGACGAAAGTAGTGTTTAAATTATTTGACATTTTGCATGCGTGTGCGAACTGTAATAATAGTGTAATGTTGATATACGATACATAGCCTAGTCATACATACAAAGAGGTGTTGCAAATTGTAATAGATAAATCGCAACCGTAATTTTTTCTTATATTTCACAATGTTCTTACTTGCGCGCTGTCATTGCTATTCTTGCTATTGAATTAGAGAAAATTGTAGCAACGTTATAATTACTGACAAACAGTAATGTGATTAAAAAATTTTACACTCAATCTATGTACTTGTACATACATGTGTTACGGACGATAATTTTATTTTTCAAGTGCTCTGAAGACCTATTCGACGCAAATACAATACCAATTGAACTATAATTGAAATTAAATTTCAAGTGGCATTAATATTTACAAAATGAATAGAATTGAATAATTAAAAAAATTATAGTGGCGGTCCGAAAATGCATTCATGTCGTTTTGTTACACACTGATTGATTTGATGCATGCGCGGTTATTTTATTCTTATTGAATTTATCAATTTGTTTTTGTACATTTTCGTGATGGTTTACGAGTAACGCACTTTAGTTTTTCCAATTCTTTTTTTTTTAATAGTATTTTCGACTTTTTATTGCATAGATCTTATTTTATTTAATAACGATAATATTAATAGTAATGATGATAATAATATATTAAATAAATCAAAAAAATTTTATTACTGTTTTCTCCTTCATTTCTTCATTTCTCACCCCACGATGCCAATATTGTTACATCGTTCACGATATCCGATGTGATCACTATAATTATTAAGAAACCCCATAACTATACAAAAACAGAAGAGAAGAGAAAAAACTTATAGAAACGTTTTTTGTTACTTTATTAGTATTGTTATTATTATTATTATCATTATTATTAGTATTATTAATATTAAATATTTACACACAAGATATCATCAAATCCTTGTCATATTCTTAATATGTATATGTATTACGGTTAAATACAAAGAGAGAATAAACAATGAAAAAATGATTAAAGAAAAGATGAAATATTAATTATATAATGTTTGTTGAAGTACGACTAATTCGCCTCGTTTTTTTCTTCTTCCTTAACGATATAATTATTGAATCTGTTTAACATAGATCTAGGTACTATAAATTTGGTAGTTTAATTTTTTCTTTTTTTCCTCCATTATGTCATATGAAGAAATTTTACGTATATTGCACTGAAGTAATACCAAAAGTTTATCAATATATCAATCATGTAATATAATTAAGCGAAACATTATAATAATATTCTGTATAAGAATATTTCGGGGCTGAATCGATGTTTCCAGATTTCAAAGATTAAACGGAAACCGCACGGTGACGAACAAACGAAACCTTGATTACGCTGAATTTTGAATAACGTAAGTAAACTAATGCGATACATTCTTACATTCATGATGAATTAACTAGCATATCAATCGCGGGATTGTTAGGTAGGTACCACATGATGCCGAACCCCGTATGATTGTCCACAGTCCAATCATTTAACCTAATGATTTATCGTCGATTGATTATTACTACATAGCATTATCATTAGTATCATCATTGTTGTGTATTTTGAAAACGAGAGATTATGGCAATAAATTTATTACGGCTTAACGTTAGTTGCATATAAGAGGTTTCACAATTTATGCTATTTACAACGCTTCTAAATCGTATACCTAACATAGTAATCAGTATCTATAGTTTTACACAATGACTGTATAAATCTATCGTTCATTTTATTTAATTAGGCGGGAACACCGATGGCGATATTATATTCCATTCTACCATGTGTATATTTTTTTCAATTAACCCTGCATGTAGGCAACACTCTGGACTCATGTGTGAGTGAATCACGGAAGTTAAATACTCCGTTTATAGGCTTTTATCGAAGCATATATCATAACCAAAGTGTTAGTGCCGTCATTTTTTTTGACGGAAAACAGTGATCGACGATTGGCCGATGCTAGATACGATTTTAGAGCCGAAATCTAATCGCAGGTGAGTAAACGGGTGGCCATATTGTTTTCCTGTTCCCACTACATTCGTAACGTGTAACATTTGCAATTTACTTGCGCAACTATTTCCCGCGGAAAATTTCTACTTGAAGATTCGTTCAATACTATTAGTTAAATAAAAAAATTCACGTTATGTTGTACGCGGTTTTCCTGGCGCACAATCCGTAATGCGCGTCTATTAATTAAGGCAGTGTCCTGGTTCAGAGGCCTAAATAAGGTGATTTTCGGCGTTTTTTTATTTTATTTCTTTGAAAAAGAGAGAAACAACGAATCTCAAAAAGCTTCGTTGTTTCTGTCCCTATTAAAAAAAATCGTCGAACGTCACTTTGTTTTAGGCCTTTAAACCAGGACACCGTCCTAATAAGTTGGTCTGTAATATAATATCTTTTACGGTTATATTGCTAATGAACCCCGACGTACGGTAATTTCACTACTCAAATTGAAACAATTACGTATACACATGCTTGTTAGCCAAAATTATTTGAGTGTCGAGATACTTCGCAGAAACCATTGAACATGTTATGCTCCCACAGCTATTTCTAGACAATATTATTTCTATGTACATTAACACATTATATTTGTTCCCACTGTATATATGTATCTATGTATATATAGAGATATATATATATATATATATATATATATATATATATATATATATATATGTATATAAATGAACGCAACTAGAAGAAAAAAAAAAACCATAACTGTACAGTTTCATTATTAACTTAACAATTCTACGCACTGCATAATAGGCATAACACACTGCTACAGATATACAATAATTATCAGTAACTATTGTAAAATCGATTTCGTATGGTACTCACAACTCTGTATGCGCATGTGTGTGTGTGTATGTATATTAAGATGGTCGTTGATTTACAACATATATTTCGTACTCCTGTAATCGATAGATGACGCCGAAAAAACAGTGTGTTAATTATTTCCGATTTCTAGCTTGATTGGAAAGGATACCTAAATCAAGTCTAAATTTAGAATGTAATGAAAAAAAAAAAAGGAAAAAATCTCAAATTTCGAGTACAAAAGAAGAAAACTATTGTTTAATCCTTTTTTTAAATTTTTTACTTGAAAGTTTTTTTTCTTACCAAACAAAAAGAATTAAACTATAGCTCACTTTTTTTTTTATCGCAAAATGAGCTTTTTTCAATTTCAAATCGATTTCGACACACTTTTTAATCGAAAAAAAAATCTGAAATAATTCATACACTATTTTTTCGTCATTACCTGTCGATTCCAGGGGTCAGAAGTTTACGTTGGAAATTAACTACCACTCTAATATACATATATACTTGTAATAATATTGTATTTCCGTTTGATAGATCAATTTTCATCCGTACACTATATTCAGAAATTTCCTATCATTGATTGTTATATGCAGCAATCTATTGCGACACGTTGATTATAATTCGTACCTAATGCACGTACATTTGCCTAATCAATTATATTTTATTAATATTCTTAAGACAGTAATTGTTGTTCCATAGTTTTGTTATTAATTCAGTTATTCCTTTTTCAAATTTATTGACAATAATCAGTTATTTTCACCGTATTAATACTACGTGGCATTCGTATAATCATCATATTATAATATACCTACTGTAGCGAATGATTGATCACCATTTTTGAAGATATTATTCAATTTTAAACATTACAGATATAATAATATAATAACGCTCATAGAATAAGATCAGATGTTAAGATAGATGTATTTTAAATTTGAAAATCCCTGTACTATATGATATATTTATAACGATATTTTTCAATCAAGTGCAATAAAATACCAAATTAAATTGAATTGAATCAAATTCTCTAACTCGAGCAGTGAATACAGTGAATCGTGATAATCGTTCAGCTTTAAAGTACACAGTGAATTTATATTCATTGATGTATTTTATTACTGTAAAATCGTCAAACAGCTCATAATAATTTGATGATCATTACTATTAGTATTTTATTCTCTCTCATTCTATACAAAAATATATTAACAAATTTGAATTCACAGTTACGTTCAGGTTTAAAAGATTTCAGGCCTTGAACAATCCTGATAAAATTTGGTGAAATTTTATCTTTATCAAAAAACGAACAGTATTAAGCAAATCGACAAAATGAAATAATGAAAAGAAAATACATTGATATGAATAAAACGTACTTTATTATTTTAACGTTATATCTTATAACGTACGTGGATCTTTAAGTCCTAAATATAATACGGACTAGCTGATTATAATATGTGTGTGTGTGTGTGTGTGTGTCTGTGTGTGTAAAACGTGATTCAATGCTGCGACTGTTGTTGGTATTATTGTTGTTGTTGTTGTTGTTATTTTTATTATTATATATATAATACTAGATATATGTGTAATATGTATTTTATGGATAATCATTACGTATAAATATTTCATTCATATGTTCAGTTACATTCATACAAATGTACGCAATACAGAATACACTTATTATATTCAGCTTAGAAAGGTAATAGCGATGCAGGATTCCGAAAAACTGTGTATAATTACAAATTTATCTTAACAGGATTCTTACAACGGTAATAAGATTCAATCGTGTGGATAATATACACGTACAATAAGTATAACTACGCTTCTATGTAATATACGGTTTTTTTTTTTTTTTAATGGTTGGTCACATATTCAACAATCTACACATTACCTGTACTTTATACATATAATCGCGATGTATAATATATTATACAGGCTACATGAAATTTATTATTTAGTCAAAAGAAAAATGGAGCAATGATCGGGATTTAAAATTTCACTTACATGATAAATATATTTATTCAATCTAGGTGAAATATATGTATATTTTTTATTTTATTTTTTTGCCTCTATTACACGTTCAAGTAAAACGCGACTATGTAATTTTCAGCCATAGTAATTTCGATTAGGAAAAATTGAAGAGAAAGTGGAGATCTTTCAATTACTTTTCATTGTTCGATATTCGTTCGTTTATTATTTAGGCATATAATATATTATATACACTCACGTATGTACCGTCGAAATTCTACATATCGTTATGTTTTATAATTCATTGTTATTTTTATTCTTTTATTTTTTTCTAATGTATTTTCATCTCAGTCTTGTCACGCGAATTTGATTTGACAGGTCGTTACGTTATTTTGGATTTATTATTTTTTTCCTCTTTTATCACCCGCATTCATGTAATATTCCCTAAAATCACATATTACACGTATATTGATATTAATATTTACTCAGGTGCAGATTTTTATTCCAATGAAGATACTGTCGAACGGCGTAACGATGCACGGATGACAACTGACAACGATAATAATTAATGATTGGTGTAAAACACCATAGAGAGCTGAGAAGCTGATTGTTGTGTATGAAATTCACAATGATCAGAAGAGAAAAAAAAAGAAAGGAACAAAGAAATTAAATTCAAATTCTAATCACGTTTCACCGACCGCTACGTGTATCGTACATAAGATGACTAGTATAATACCAATATCACCAGGTCTATGTAAAAAATCGCAGTGTTACAAATTTATTATTTTCTGCTTCTTTTGTTTAAATTTTTTTGTTTTTTCCTTCATTCGCCGCGTATGTAGGTATATATATATATATACGTAATATCTATAAATAAAAATGAAATGAAGAAGTGGAAACGAATCGTGGATGTAATGTATATTGTATATTTAACAGTGTTCGTATGTATAGTGAATATAATTTAGCGAATAATAATAACAATAGTATTATTAATAATAATGATAATAATAACAATAATAACTATAGCATCGCGCATACTCGCATGATTTTATGTATGATAGTAAATTGCACATCAACGCATCATTTAATTTGACTACAAAAGACGACGATCGAGCAGCGAAAATAATCGAATGATTCAGTTTGTTTCCCAAGGTTTTTCTTTTCTTTTCGCTCATATTCGTGACTTGATAAATTTTTGTGTTGATTTAGCTCGCGATTTATACTGGTAAAACAGACTTCACATTATTTTTATTTATATACACACTATACATTTGCAATGTTGTTGCTGCATCTATTATAGATATACATATATATATACCTATTCATCGTAAATCCGTAACGTATATGTATATGTAATAATAAATGAATAATACGTATGTGTATTATCATTATTATCCCCGTAACACCGAACTCTACGAAGTTCTACGTGTTTTATGAATTTACTCAAGTTCTGTGTATGATATATATATGTATGTGTATATATATATATATGAATACGTATGTAATTTGATCAATAATACGATGGCGAATCATGTCACTTATGGTATTTCACGCATGTATATTGGCATGTGTGAAAGGATTATTTAAAAAAAAAAAAAGATGAGAATATAGATAGTTTTAATGGGAAATGAGAAAAAATGCGCGTCAATGATTACAGCGTTGTTATTATATATTGCAATTTAAAAAAAAAATAAATAAATAAAAAAATAAAACAAATACAAGGACGAAAACACGGCAGCGAAAGAAATCGGGCAGTGGCGAAATACTATATCGATATACACGAATGAGCTTGTGTCATTAAAACGCGAATTACCTAAATACAAATATTATGATTACGTAGCTATATTATATTATCATTTAAGAGAGATACAAATCGTTACTACTACATTCCATAATTCTTACGACATATGCATAATGTACTATGTATATACATATGAAATAATAAGTTCGCATACATCACCGTATGTATGTATAATATAAGCGATGCCTTCTAGGCATATCGTAGGTATGCATACAAACACGTGCTACGTATACCATATATATACCTATATGCCGTAATAGATCATATTACATTCAGTATTCGGATGCGAATGCACGCATATATATATAATATACATGTATAGTTTGTAAAGATATTTTTGTTTTTCTATCTACTTTTTTTTTTCTTTGCCTCATTTACTGCTTCGTTTTCTAATTCCAATATATCGTTATACCTTATCATAATGACGATGATTATAATGATATCAATATCAATAATAATAATGATAATAATAGGATTAATAATAATATTATTAATAATTATAATAATAACGTATAATTAGTATCAGTTACTTTTTAATATTGGAGATCTAAGTAAGACAGTGGTAGTGTAATATCACAATAGTACTAATCAGGCCAACTTAAGCCAGTTTATTTATTCATTTATATTTATTTATCTTTTTCACATACCAGCCAAGACCGGCACAAGTTTTGCCCGTTTAGCTCTCAGGGCTCGCCAATGATTTCATCAATTTTAGCTACTGGCGCTGCGATTCCGCAACCAGCAGGTAAACGGCAACGGGCGATTTTTCATACCGCCTACATACTTAGAAAACTAAACCCACAGCCTTGATTCAGGCAACCCGCCCTACGCCCGCGCCACTTTGCCAGCGGAGTAGAAACGCGAAAAACAGGTTGCCAGGTTTCAGGCTACAATTCGATTTCCAGAAACCATCAATTATCGCTGCAGTTCCTGCTGTACAACAAATTCTGGATAACATTCAATTCCAACGTCCGAAGGTGATTAAAAACGAAACAAGGTCCGCCAAAATCCAGAGTAACACGCGTTTGTTTTCGCTATAGCTCCTTTGCTTCGATATTTTACATACCTATTAAAAGTGGCTAGCGCATACCTGGCTTCACAATATCGGTGGCAAAAAGGTACCCGAGTCGTCCAAATTTGGATCTAAACTCGCCACGATATCTCCTGTCGAAGCGTGTCGCGGTGCAGGCGCCTGAACGCCGCTGGCCAACGCGTGGCTGCTCGCACTTCCATTTAGCTTGCTCTTGTTGACGCCAAGTGAGTTACCGCTGCATGTTCCGTCCGCGGCGCTGCCGTCTATGGGTGCCGATATCTTAGAGACGCACTTCTTGCCGCGATACAGTCTGTACAGCGAATATTGCTGCTGGGGATCCTCCATCGTCGTTGCTCGCTGACGCGGACCCCCACCACCCACCGTTACCGTCTGCGCATGCGCGGGCTGCGCAGGCTCGACAACTGTGCTCACAACCGAGCTCACCACCGACGATCCCGTCATCCCTTGCATCGAGTTGCTCAAGTTGGACGACGACGATGACGAAGAAGAACTGTTCAGCCACTCGTGACGCATCGCCTCTTCCGGCGTCATTCGCTTCTTCGCGTCCCATCTGAAAATAGGAGGGGGAGGGATTGATGTTTTTGTTCTCATTGACGAGAAAAAAATCAAAGTCTCGTGAAAAAGCTTGCGATGGAATTGAGTCCCATGAAAATTACTCGTGCGGCTGTTTTCGAAATACGTGATGGTTAACTTTGAAGTTTCTGATTCAAAAACGTTCAATTTAACAAATAATTTTTCTGCCATACTTCCATTATAATTCAAAAGACTTGTTATTAATCGCAGGATGATAATGCATGGAAAACCAATCGAGGAAGAAGTTTATACAGTTGGTAAAGATCGGATACTCACTCTAGGCACCTACTGACAAAGTCAACAAAAAGTCTATCCTTGCATCGAAGAGCTACCGCAACGTTCTTACTCCCCGGCCATCTCTTTTTTCCTTTACTATTCGTCAAGCATCTGGGACTCCCCTTCGAGTCTGCAAAAAAGTACAATGAGAACGTTGTGTTGAAAATGAAGGGATGCGTTGAGTTTGCATAACGGGAGATAAAGATGATATGAGTAAAAGCGAGTGAAAACGAGCTTACCGAAAAACAGTCTTCTTCGAGAAGCGTGGCTGATCAATTGATCAGGGGGCAGATCGAGTACCTCCATAACGCAGGCTAGTTGTTCGACCTCGTTTTCGCCGGGGAACAGAGGATAGCCCGTGTAGAGTTCGGCTAGAATGCATCCGAGACTCCACATGTCGATCGGAGTACCGTAAGGCAGGCCTAGAATCACCTCGGGACTTCGGTAGAACCTCGATTGTATGTAAGTATATACCCGCTGATGACTGTAGCACGATGATCCGAAGTCGATCACCTTTATCGAGCTACTGCCGCGCTGTTTGAGAAGCACGTTCTCCTGTAAAATGTTCGTTTACACAGTGATTTGATGTTTCTTGGCCATAAAACTGAACTGGAGTCTCGTCGTTGCAAGAGAAATTTAATTACCGGCTTCAAATCACAGTGGATTATGTTTTCCCTGTGAAGCAGTCTCAGGCACTGTATAAGCGAGTTTGCGAATCTTCGTATGAGACTCAGACTGAAGCCCTGATAGTTGTTTTTCTTTATCAGCTCGTAGAGGTTCAAACTGTGAACATTCAACGTTCCGTGAAACGAACGAACAATTTCGATTTCCCAAAATATGTCCACGATGAAACCGCAAAAAAATTTCATCGTCTACGTCTACGCACCTCATGAGCTCGAAACTTATGCAAAGATGATTCCTGAAGTAGAAGTACTCCAACATGTGAATGACATTGTGCGACGTGTGAGCCTCTTGGTCTTTCTTCCTAAGGTGGTCCAAGATCCTCACTTCTATCAGCGCCTGATGATGGAACCGCTTTTTGTTTCTGCAAATTAAATCACGGGTTACTTCGTTCCAATTCTATTTAAATTACACTGTAAATTTGTAAAGTAAACTTAGTATCTCTTAATCACCTTATGATTTTAATGGCAATATGTTGTCCCGTCTTGTGATCCAGCGCTCTGATAACTTGGCCGAAGCTACCTTTACCAATCACTTCGAGAATCTCGTACCTAGAGGAAACATTCGAGAAGCAAAGACATAGGTTACAGTCACGTAAGAAAATAAATTCAAGGACCAATTTCATTTGTGTGCACTTTTTTTTCTCACAATCAGTGTGATTTTTATCGAAGTACCTAAAGATAACGTTCGAAGAGCGGTTACTGCACTGGAAATGATCAATACCTGTACGAGATGTGGTCGTGAAGAACTTTGTTGTAGCTTCCATTATCGTCGTCGTATCCACCGTTCTGAGAAGCACCTTCTTCGCCGTGTATTTTGCACGCCTCAAGTCCCAAGTACCAGATTTCTGAGTACTTCTCGATTTCAGCTCGTTCAAACTCGGTCATCCTGGTTCCGTAATACTTCACGGCTTCCTGTGGTGTCATGGGCAGTCTCCTTCCTAAATATTCATAAACAACCGACTTATCAATTTCCGTTTATAGATTGGAAATTGGTGACAACGAACCACGCACTGTGATTTATTGACATTCTCACCGTAAGCATCGAAATGCGTTCCAGCATGAAGCGGATCGTGAAACATGTTGTGATTGTTGTTTATCGTTGAATTGTTCCCGTTGTTGCCATTGCCGTTACTGTTGTTGTTGTCATGTCTGTCGAGACGCGTTGCCTTTGCCAGTCCAAGGGACGTCAATTTCTGGAAATAGAAAAAGGGCAGAGAAATATTAAAATTACAGCCTGACTAAACAAACCCACCAAAGTGTCAACGTCCGCTTGCTTTCAAAGTAAACCCAACTTTTTCCGAGCTTTCCATGCTTTTAGCAGCTCTCGAGTTTGGACTCTCGGTTTAATTAAGTCGAAGCAATTGAAAATGCCACCTAAGGGTCACGTTGGGGTGTTGACTCAAAAGTAGATACGGTATAAATTATAGAAATATCGGTCAAAGAGAGCCTGACAAAGTTCACGTGACATTCTCAAACTCAGAGAATCCTTTGTCGATGCATTTTCCAAATTCCACCCGAAACCAAGCTCCGAAAAATGAGTATCGATTAACGATTATTTTCCCATTTCTCTTCATATGTCCTCAATTACGACCACACCTGGTCATTTTCAATTCCTACACGTGAAATGTTTAAGCCAGAGTCCAGGCAACGCCCAAGACTCGGTTCTCTATGCAGTTATACCGCGTGCCTTGCGGCATCTTTACAGTGCTGGGGCCAGTGGGTCGAGTAAGCATGGGAGTTAGATAAAACCTGCACCTTTCTAACGTGGCTGAAAGGTAGGTACGTGGGCATCGCGATTCCGTGCAACCATACATACACGTAGACGTAAACTTGCACGATGATCAACGTTGCAATAAGTCGGGGAACGGTCGGTTAGCCTAACCAAAGATATAAAGAGCCGAGTGTGGAGTGAAAATAAGAAGAAGAAAAACCGAGACTAAGACGATGGATAGAAAACGAAAAAGACAGAATCGCAGTGAGTGGCAATTGATTAAGTGCACTGCTAATTGTGACGCAGGGTACAATGCAGTCGCAAGAACCGGATGTGAGTGACGAAAAATTGAGCAAAACCAAATGGACACAAGTGAGTAAAACTGGCTCTTTGTTGGAGAGTCAACGACACGTGCAGAAGGAGCATGAAAACCGTTGGTTGAAATACACGTTGTCGTTTTTACCTCGCCAAATGAACCAAGCCCGCGAGTATAACATTACTAACGCACATTCAACGCTGGTGCACAAATCCTGTCGACGTATTCCTTATAAAATAACCCGGCTTTGCAACAATAGCCGCGGAGTCTCAGTTGCAGCGCGTGCGGTTTATAGGATAGGAATTTTTACGCCACTCCAGAGAACAAACAAAGAGGTATTTGTTCTTCGATATATACGGCGTCGTGCATAACGAACGTCGAAGGAATAAGTGATTAATAGACATGCAGATATCTATAAGCCGCCGTTGCTGCTGCTGCTGCTGCTGCTGTGGCTGTCGCTGTTGCAGCGTGACGGAAATGATTAATTTGGTATCAACTATTGACTGTGGTTAAAATTTGCATAGATTATAAGTCCGCGGATAATAATTAACGTATTGATAAAAGTATCCATGCACCCGAGTCTTTGTCTACACTCTCGTTATTTGTACGATAGTTTAATCACCCGTCATGGAATTGCGTCTAGGAGACGAAAGCTATCTGTGTACTCGATTCGATGCAGAATTCAAGAAGACCGATGGATTTCGATTGCCATATAAATACGTACGTTTCACGGCTTACACGTATACGGAAGAAATCGGAAAGAGGAGGTCAGCCACCTCAGCCGAAGCTGGAGTGGCAGGTAATGAAAATTGGAAAACGTGACTTCGATCCATGAATAAATCAAAGATCGTAAAAGTTCCCCCCGAATTAGAACAAGAGGACGGTAGTGTAAGTACGATAGGGATGAACCGGCGAGAGCCAAAATTACGCATCGATATGTTGTATGTATTGCGTGTGTGATACATCTCGTAAAAAAAATTTGGGTCAGTGAAACTTTGAAGCGGTTATTTTTATCCAACTTTTCATGGACTCGATTATACCAAGTGGTTGGTGAACTTATTATAAAACGGCGATAGGCGCGTGCAGTTTAACAGAAGCAGGACTTAAGATTTATCCCGGTACCATGAAACTGCACGTATGTTCCGCATCTATATTTACGAATCGAGCCATTTCGAAGCTTTAATTTCACCCCGCCATATCCGGCAGTACGAGAACTAAAAGGAACGATGTGAAAGAAGTCGGAAAAAGTCACGTAGAAGTACAACGGAAATTGAATAATTCAGACTCAAGAAGTATAAAAGGGTTCCGAGAACCGTCCGAGCCGACTGTCGCATCGAGTCGACGTTCATGAATTTCGAAAATAAAGATCAACGATCGCACGGTGTAATCGATTCTTGACGAAAATTCGGGTTCTCTGACCGACGAATAAATAAAAGCGACAGTTGATGTGGATCAAAGTTCATATTCCAGTCTACCGATAAGTAACTGTCCGGCTACGATATCATCGTAGAAAGGAAATGGAAAGACCGATTTAGCTCTATCGTTTGTATTGTCTGGTCTTGAATTTTTCAAAGTCAACTCGTACGTACACTTGGGAACAATGAATGTGAGACGGCTAATATTTTACACTAGACAGTTATGTTGGCAACACAGAAAAACCTACAGCGCCACAGTCGGCCGATCGCGAAACAAACTCAATCTCAATAAACTTAACATAACCCATGACCGTCGAATCTAACCTTAGAACACGTGTCAATCCAACAAATTATTATTAGATTCGACAGTCATGGGTTATGTTATGTTCATTGATATTGATTTAGTTTCGCCTTCGGTCGACTATGGCGCTGTAGGTTTCTCTGTATTGCCAACACAACTGTCTAGTGTAAAAAATTAGCCGTCTCAGATTTATTGTCCCCAAGTGTACACACGCGCACCAATGCCAACGATAATTAATTTACGTATAAAAGTCACATGACACTGTGGAACATACAATGGCGTTGAATACGTCAATCCACCCTTTCGTCTTGCATAATCAGAAGTAGGCAGCGGCAATTCAGGAGAGATGTCTGTTTACATTGACATCACTTCCTGGAGAGTGCTGGCCTGCGGGCTAAACCCGGTGGGACAGTGTCACGTGACATCCGCCTTGGCTTATGCAGAGGATATATAGAAGCAAAACAATGCTCTTTGTATAATCGAAACCACAGGCGAGAAGTAGGCGGCGATATACGTTTCTCGAATAGCAATTACGCCCCTGCATCAGCCCCCGATGGAGAGGATGGAATTCTGATGCCTCGAAGTAATTTCCAAGAAACAATCCCGCTCCTCTTAGCCAAATGAAACCTTCCGCTTTTACTTTCCATTTTTAACCACTCGAACGGCGGTTCCGAGCGGCGGAGAGAAATTCGCAAGGACGAGGTTATGACTTCGGTTGATTTTCGCAAAGTGATTGGGTACACCGAAGCTACGGGGCCTTGACGCGTCCCTGGGCCAGGAAATCGGGCCTGATTATACGAGGACCGGGTGTAATGTACGCGGAGGTTTAACCGGTCGTCGATATCTGTACGGGAAGAGAGTTTCCATCGCCCGCATGCGCATTGTCCTGTCTGTCTTTGTATTCGCTAGACTGATCACACCGTTTGCCGCTGTACCGTTCACACTGCTCACAATATTATTTATAGGTATGTGCATAGGTAGAGGTTACGTTGTTCTCAGAATTAGTTATACAGCTATGACACTCGGTTATGACCACCCGGCCAGGCAGGATATGTTGTATAATTTTGTTGAAATTAAATCCCACCGACAAAGTTTTCAATTTCATAAACCCGCCGCTATAGACCGCGTACAGATATCCAGTACGAGGTCGTCGGGAACCCGGCGACAAGGCGAAGCAATTTTCACCGACGGTACAACGATGTCTGGGAAATTATTCTTCGGCACCGGTTAAAAGAACCACTCAATGAGTTTCTTGAACCATGAATATTTCGAAATCGTTGTAGATGTGGTGGAATAGAATTTCTCTTGGAAAAAGGTATAAAAAAAAAAACAGTCCTGTTCTCGGAAACATCAAATGGATGGAATGAAAATTCCACATAATCAGTTCGAGTGCAGCAAGTAACTTTTTCAAATTGTCGTAATTCAGGATGAATGCTAAATTTTATTTTTATTTTTATCGTTCAAAAATCTCCAAATGATTCCGATTGGTATGATCACAGAGAAAACTAAAACCATTTGAAATTTTCTTCCGTAACTGGTAATCCGTCCTGGAAGATGATGATAACGACGATGATGGTGCGTACGAAGGTGGGCCATGGCAGAGGAGTAATCGCAGCGGAGGAACGGCGATAATGGCATCAGCGATCATTACACTTTCAACTTTCTTTCCGCGAACAGAAACTAGATCCTTCCTCTTGGCGAGCATTGCGAAAGGCACGAAGAGCCGCGGACAGTACGCAATTCTAAACGGTCTGCGAGTGTACAATAACGAAAGATAAGAACATGAGTACCGAGGACAATTCAACCGGCAGCACGTTACACCGAGGTGATAAAGCTGTTGACGACCTTGAGTTCTCGTGCAGAACCGAAGACTCTCTAAATCGATGAACGTTCATTTCGCACCACAAGTACGTACACTGAGAGAAATTTTGAGTTCCGGTTACCGCTGAGTCCTTAACTATTTTCATTTTTTACCACAATCGAAAAATATAGTTCTAGGTATAAAATGAAAATTAGTTTTCTAGCTGTTACCGGAAAGTCTAGTATCCGTTACTATTCTTTCTCATTACGATCACTGTTGCTAGATATTCTTGCAACTGTTGCGAAAATTTAATGCTAGTGCAACAATAAATTGACGTTGAAGCCTTATTTGAGTAAAAAAGTAGAGTAAACCTCAGAAACTGATTTTGCGTTGCAATTACCAAAAACCGGATCGACGATAGCGCAAAATGGTTACGCTTACCTCGTTTTTCGTAATTCCAACAATATTCAAACAGTTTCGTGTGTACGTCCCACTTTCCTGGTGCCGATTGATAGTCGAATTCCACACTCGACGAAGACGATAATATCGCCGTACTTTGCCGAAATACTTCTGTCGATGGATTATCCAAGAGCTGTAACGCGAACGGTAACACCGGTCAGTGACACTTGGTAAAGGAAAGGCTGCGTGCCCGTGCCGTATATAGTGAGAATCACTCCTTCGTAGCAATCAATTTCTCAGGTCAATGTCGGGCCAGGCCACTCATTGTCCGCGCCACAGTCAGTGTCACAGCTCGTACAAGTGGCACACACCTTCAGGTACCAACACTCCCGTAATGTGGGCTAATGCTCGTTAAACTGAGCGAAAACGAGAGCCGGCTCCTCGCTTCAATCTGCCTACATCCGCGCCTCAGGCCTACGCCTGAATCCATAAAAATTAACACTCGTTTTCTCTGCCTTCTAAGCCTGTGACACGAGTCTATACATCCACGGCAACATCTTTAACCACCGTAGCTCGTATAATAGTTCGCCATCGTTGGATAATTATAGGAAAATAAGAACAAAGGATCGCGGAGCTGTAAAGAGAGGCTAAGTATGAGGGAATGATACTTCTTGTAGACGACGACGTTACGCTATATGATGGAACGTTCGTACCAAGGCAAGTTTCTCAAGAGCTACATCGCTAATTGCCCCCCTCCTACCCCCCTACCCCCCGCCCCTCTGATAACCATCACGTAATCTCATCCTCTCATTCTCTCTATCTCTCGTTATTTTTGTCCAAGGATGATCAAAGCAAGTGTTTTTCATCGAATGATCAACGTTTCGTGGAAGGAACGTTATTCGAATGTCTTGATCCGCCAGGAATCCTTTCCAATAGTGCGGAATCTCGGTGTTTCTATAAACGTTCCGTTCCTCCTTGCGAATTTTCGCAGGAAAACGAACCGCAGTAGAAACAGCTGACCGACAAGACGGTGAGATACAAGATACTTTCTAAACCCGTTGCAGACACACGGGCAATAAAACACAGCTGACGAAGATTGGATCGAACGAATAGCCAATACGACAACAAAGTGCAAAATTATTGCACACACTGGTCGGATTTGGTTCGCATGCGTGGGTCACGTAACAAAGTAGCTGCGCGGAATCGTTGCAACACAAGTACATAATGTAGGTACAAGAGTACGTCAAGTGGTAAGAGAAAAAGGCTGACTTACGCAAGCTGATATGTAATTGGTATATTATATGTATAATAGAGACGGCGTAACGAAGTCGACTTCTGGCCAGTTATTCGGCTAGGCGTAGCGCTGTGGCTCAAATCACGTTACTTTGCAATACGTCCCGTTGTGTGACTATTGTCACTCCTCTCGTACGTGGGCACCTACTTAGCAGAGCTCGTGAAAGAAAGAAAAAAAAAAAAAAACAAGAATTCCGTTTCATAGAACGTTTTCTCCTCTTTGTTTTCTATTCTTTTCTCATATTCTAAAAACTCCTAGTTCTACGATGCTCAAAAAACGATACCGAGGCCGCTTCTAACCAACTCTCTTGACGCTGATTAGAATCTTTCCAAATATTCTCAAGCCCTCGAACCCGTCACCAGGTCTAAAGTTAACTCAACTTGTATAAACAGCGCCGTGAACCTTGACGAAAATTTCCTAGATTATATACGCCGCGCTCGTTTTCCGCTTGGGAACAGGGCAAGTACGTTTAAACCCAAGCGTTTCACATAGACTGACAGCTTCTTTTTCCTGAACACTTTTTTTCACATCCTTCTTGGACTCGTAGACTTGAACGGTTCATTGGAAAGGTTTGGAACTTTTCCGTTTCCATCTGAGTACCAGCGATTCGATCAAGACTTCGAAGCAAATGTGTGGATTTAAGAGGCTTGGAATGACTTTTAACCACGACTTGATGAATTGGATAAATGTACCCGTAACAAATGGCTCTGGAACACTTCGGTGACTCCGTGTTTCCGCACAATTAAAAAAATAATTCAAACCTCGCCCGTCAAATGGCTTTGGAACACACTTCAACGACGTTTCGTTAACGTGCTTTCGACGTCGTTCGAAAAAAAGAGTTCAACCCCTGAATCAATGGTACACCTTTCTTCTCCGTTCGAAATTGAGACATGGCTTACCTCGTGGGGCATCGAGTTGTGTTTCGTTCGGCTTTGGTTGGCCGAGTTGTTGATGGACGACAAGGAGGTGAGAGTTGCGGATCCAACGCCTCCACCCCCGACCCCAACGATGGTTTTGCTTCCTGCCTTCGTCCCGCCGCCGCCAACATCCTTGTGCAAGGCTCCCGGACTCTGTAAATCGAACGGGAATAATCCTGTATGAGTGTGTGGATGACACGAAAAACCGAGGATGACTATCGCGTGGATTTTATCAATCGTAATACGGTGGCTCGTACTTCGTAGAGTACTTTCTGCGGTAATACGTAACGCGGGTCGATGCCTAATTATCTGGGACGCGGTATAAGCTGGTCTGGATTTACCGTGTCGAATCAGCAACTTATTTTCAAAACTGCAACGTTCCAACTTATCATCATATTGCACTACATTGCACATGACTCGATATGTCAGCTTTACAGTGTGAATTGATACACGCATATTCCGCGAATTAACGTCTCTTCGCGTATAATTTAATAACGCGTCGTTGCGTGTCATTGTTTCGCGTCAGGTATAAGCTTGCGGCTTACACGATTTTCCGGTAGGACATCGCACAGGCGCTTATTTTCCTCTGACAATAGATTCAACAGCGCATCATTATCGCTCGCATTGTCTCACCGTTACAAAACAACGATACCAAAACCGAGCTGCGATGCGCGGAGTGCAATTTGAACCGGGACTAAGTGCAATGATTCTTCGTTTACACTTATACGATACTCCGGACTACGGAACAAGTTCACTTCCAAGTTACCAACGCTATGGTTCTCCGAGCAGAGTTCGATTATACATAACGCTAACCAGTTCGGCGTAAATATTGGTAATTGGTAGAGCAACAAGTTAAGGGATCATCAGGTGCTGAGAAAGTTGATCTTGAGTATAATTAACTGTAAGCTGAATATCACTGGGTTGAAAGTTCATCCTCAAGATAGAAGCGAAGAAAAATTCAATACTGCTTCCAATTCGAAGAAACAGGACGAAAATTATCGAATCTATTCACTTTTCTTCGTCACAACTTCCTCAATTCCTGCTTTCATCAAAGTTCGCTAGAATCGGTCATTTTTTCTTTTTTTTCTTTACTGCTGGAAAAAAAAAAATCGAATCAAAGTGACCCAAGAATCTAACAAGGAATTAGTCGGTCTGTTGTAGAAAAAAAAAATTTATCAACAAATGGTTGCGATTCGCCAAGTCTGCGCGCAGTCTGGCTCGCACGACTCTCCTATTTATTTCGCAGCGATTCGAGCAGACGAAAAAAAGAAAAGAAAAGCAAATAGACAAAAGCGAAAAAGAAGAAGAGATAACCAAAGCCTCGTGCTTGGGATTCTGCTGGTGCAGTTAGAGGGTTGAAACGGAATGCTCGCTATCTAACTTGACTGCATTCCCCGACTTGCATCAGTAAATTTTCAAACCGCTGTGCACTTTCCTCCAGGCAGCAGTAAATACCTATAATCTGTATCTGTGCCTGCATCGCATACCTATTATAGGTATGTGCATACATGTATTACATACGTATATGCACTCTTGTAACACGGGTCATTGAATAGCAAATAGTTAGCACGCATGTGTAACAAGTAAAAGTTACTTACCGCGTGATCTCGATCGATTTCCGTTTCGATTCTAAATTCATCTTTCGCGCGTGATGGGGAAATTTAAAATTAAGGGATTTTTCTCAACTTTGTTCAAACTTCGCGCTTAAATCCGGGCTTTAGCCGACGCGTTTCCTCCCTTTGCGACGCTCTGACTCACTCTATACGATAATAATTATCGCGGGTTTCGTCGGGTCACAGAACTGCTGTACAAATTATCTCGATAATGTTTCCTGGGATTTTCTTTTATCTCTTGTTTCAGCTTGCCTCTATGCCTAGGCATAAAAATTGTTTTCTCTACCCAGAGGTGAAATGTGACGAGTCTGGATGCACGGACTTTGTTTTTAAACAAAGATTAAATAATACACGACGAATAAATGCATAGCATGTGAAAAAATGGTATAAAAAATTAACCGATTGCTGATTCGTAAAATTAATGATTTCCAACGTTTTGCGGATACTTTTCGTCTTAGGTTCGATTGTTTACTTATTGTGTATTGATACCGCGTGACATATATAATCAATTCGATACGTGCATTCGCTATCTATGGCTTATCTTCCAGACGTTGGTACCGTACATGTATTATATACACAAGTACGTCTGTATACGTAACCAAGTCTTTCCCACCGCGTGTTGGTGTGTTTAACGACTGTATCTTGATTCCTCGTTTATAACATGGCACGAGTTATACGAATTTAATACGTCGTAAACAAATCCGAGATTTTTAAACCCAACAACGCGGATTCTATTCGTTTTATTTTTCTTTTTTTGTTAGTTTCAGTGATTCACGTTCAATTTCTTATAGAATTTCAAAATCGTTAGCCAAATTTTCTCCTTACTTCCACCCAACCAGAACTTAAATTGTTATCGTACTCTAAGAGTAATTAATTAACCTGTGCAGTTTCGTTAAGTGAAAAATATTTACTTTCCAACGGAAAGTTGAAAATATAATGCGACCACATATTTTTAATATTCATGTGAATTATTATTACAAATTTGCATTTTCATTTCAGTATATTCGGCTTCGTTAAGAAAGAAATGCTTCGTTAATAAATGAAAATTGTCACATCCATTTTTCTTATTGTTTTTTCTTTTTTTTTTTTTTCTTTCTTTTCACGTATCCCGATTTTAACATTTCATCAAACTGAATCATCACTCGATATTTTCATACGATCATCCGTTACCTTCGCTGATAAATAAAACCGAGTAAATTGTCAATAATGGGGTTGAAACGTTTTTCAACTTTTTACCTTGTTTATCGGTGCTATTTTCTCGCTGTTACCACCAAAGCAGACGCATTCGGAGATAATTTGTTTGACCTTAAATTTCTTCCTAACCATATCTAACCGCTGCGTCGCGATTCTTGCATAGGATGCAAATTTTAACGGTAGTTATTGTTGGCATTGGGATATTACGTTTCACTTATGCAACAGGTTTAGTCCACCCGTGTTTTCAAATACGTATAATCTACGTATGTTCGTATATTTATATCCACGGACATATAAACTCGCGTTGCGTAAGACGGTCGTTAAGGAATGTATTCTTTTCGCACTTTACTTACGAGCTCGTTAACACGCGATCGGCTGAGAACTGATATCGAACGACACCGATTATTTCTGCCTTCCTTCGCGCAATGACATGTCGCAATGCACAATAACACCAAGACGATGCGTCGCGCTATCTTGCAATTCTTTGCCTCGGTTCGATAAGTTTTAAATTTCTTATTTTTCACTTTTCTCTCACCCCCACTTTTAAACCCGCCACCTTCCGTACGTCGCCCTGGTTTATTCACTGGCTGTATCGATCACCGATCGATAGGTTAGGCTTTATTGATAACGGTATTCTTATTTCTGGGTCACACTTGAATTGCGATAATCGGTCATCGATACGTCGTATGAAAAATTGAAATAATTTCAGATTCCGGGCTAATGTTTCGAATCGAGAGAAAAAGTGGGACAAGAATTCAAATCGAATTTATTCAACCGTTTACAATCGTTTCTTTAATAAATTTTCAGATCTTATCTTCATTCGTTCGCGATCCAATTTTTTTTTCTCTTCAGCTTGTTTAAAAATAAATATCTGCTCTTATCGAAACGAGTTTTGTCAGTTCCTCTGTTCAAAGCGGCCTTGACTCAACGATTTATATATTCAGAATTTTGTTACTCTGCAATATTGAAAACCAATGCACGCATGCGATCGGAATTTCCTTACGCAATTCCGCAACGTCGACGAGATTTAAAACTGATCGGTGAAGTGATTTTTTATTTTATTTTATTTTTTTTTTTTTTTCGTTCGCGTTGACAAACGAGGCTCAAAGAAATTGACACATTTCTTGAAAGTTGTGACAAATTGCTTTAAGTGGGAAGTCCGAGAGTGCCCGAAGTTTTTTCCACTCGTTCTTTTTTGCCTCTCCTCCCCCCCCCCCCCCCCCCTCTTTTTTTTAACAATTTCGTAACAACGCGTGGGCGAGTATCTGAACCATTTAAGACTCGGCAGCAGTCGAAGCGGCGAAAAATCGCGAGTTTAAAATGCGGGCTCTGCTGCCTTAAACGCTTCGGGCCAAGGAACAGAATCCGCAAGGTTGCCGGCCGATCAAGGATGACTTTTTCTCCTTTTCCGGGCTGATTTTTTTCTCCTTTCTCCGTAATTCCGTTCCAAATTAATTTCCGTAACTGATCATATATATATTCCGAGCAATGATCGAACGATCGATAGATCAGCGAGGGCAGGAAACGCGGCAATTTTAGTATAAACTCGGAATACCGGATCGTGGGCTTCTTTCAACCGTGAATTTTCTCGGTCTTTGGAACTAAAAAAAAAAAAAATAAATAAAAAAGATAAAAAAATATTTTTAACGCCAAGGCCGAAGTTCGAGGAACTAACGATACCCACACACGTGCTAAACGAAAAGCGGCGGCTTCGAAACGACCAATCAAACCCTTGCTCACGCCAAGGATTCGATCCTCGGATTCCGAGCTCTTTATATAACCGGCAAAACCGGCCGTAGCAACGATTTCTGCATAATGTGTACAGTCGAATCTAAAAAATTATTCTAACACGGAGGTAGAAATTTCTTTTGTTACAAAGTCAGTTGAATAAAATTCAACGAACGAACGAATCGTGATTTTAGAAAAAAATTAATAACCCAAAAATAAAAGCTGGATAATACGTTTGATGAGTTTTCGTCACAGCAGTTACGTGATTATTGTAATTTTTTTTTTTTTTTTTTTTTGTTACTAAAAGCACGTACCACAGCTAAATTTGTTTGTAAATAAATTTTCTACAAGCTGCCCGAGATGAATTTTATTCTGTAGCTCTTACATTTGTGACAAAATCGTTACACGCAAAATCATTTGCATAGATTATTATTGTTTAGTAAGTTAGGTTGTATTCATTGAATAATTAGATTGCATTTGGATAGACAATCTAAATCAGCCTATATTCAGGAAAATCAGATATCTGAAAATTCGATCTTTTGATATATAATAAGAATAAGAATAAGAAAAAAAATACAACCTTGCGATCCTTTTGAAAAATGATTGTAAATTGAAATCTAAATTCTGTTCGTTTGAATTTTCGTCTTCTAATATCGTCGATAAAATTAAAGTGAATTAATATCAGTTTCGTATTTCGGACCTTGAGTTACAACATTATTTTGTCTTCGTCAAATTTTTTCACCGGTCTGTACACGGCTGTAATATTACACATTCTTGGTATCACGGAGTCCACGGCTGCACGGCAGTTGCATGTGTATATTACAGTAGAAAAAACTTGAATGCCGTAAAGTATACGACGTGCATCCCACGTAGAGGAATTACAAGCAAAAGAGATCTGCAGAGATTCGAATGCAGAAAGTAAAAGGAGTCGACCGAGTCATAATGGCGCGACCTTGTCGAGTGGGAACGATCTCTCTCTCTCTCTCTCTGTCTTTGACTGTACGATAATTTCTGTGCGTATTGTACACAGATCACAGCTGTAAGATACAGTTGCGAAAACGCGAAGTACACGCGACACGACGAGTTTTGCGACACAGTAAATACATCCCACTCTCAAATTTCGTTTCGCACAGTCCGCGTGTCGCTTTTAATCTTGCAGTGGTTGTAAGAGTAAAAAAGATAAAATAAAATTAACTCTCGCCTTCAGAGATATCCGTTTCGCAATTGATGGGCGTCTACTGAGTAATCGCGTTACACGGAATTCAGAAAATTCGCTACTTTCCATTACTAAAAAATTTCATACGCTTGTTTTTCGATTGTAACGTCACGAGGTTCGCTGTTTCGACTGAATAACAACGTAGGCGAATTACGGTAAACGCATTCACGACACCCGTGCAATGGTCAATGCGTACCTAACGCGATACCCGTGCAGAGTTTCACGGTTGAGGAGAGTTTCGCGATAATCAGACCGGAACTCAAAAGGAGCCACCTTTGTGCAGTCCTTGCGAAGCTGGCTTCTATTTTCCTACGCTGCCCTAAACCGGGTGCCATGTATGTTCGGGCAGCAGCGATAGTTCTGCTCTTTCGGCAGTGCCGATTTCTTTATTTTCAGTATCGCAATCCTGAAAATCAACCGCGTTTCTTAATCCAATCACGCGGTTTCATCGAGACTCTATTCACGCCGAGAGTTGATCAAATTTTTATATACTCAACAAGTGAGCTTTTGTGACATCTTAGTTCATGTGAGATACACTGAGAAAAATTTCCTCAACTATTTTCATTTTTTACCACAATCGAAAAATATACTTCTAGGTAGAAAGTGAAAATTAGTTTTATAGCTGTTACCGGAAAGTCTAGTATCCGTTACTATTCTTTCTCGTTACGATCGCTGTTACCATATTTTCTTGCAACTGTTGCGAAAATTTAATGCTTTTGCAACAATAAATTCTCTAAAATAAATATAAAAATATAGAATAAATATCTGTTTTTTTTTACTGAATTTTTCTAGTTACTGTAATAAATGAATTTTTTCTCAGTGTAAGAACATTCGGGTAAAATTTCCGTGTCAATCACGACTCGTCAAAAACTTGGGCAAAAGCTATCAAACTCTAATTCATGCTCGAAGAAATGAGAATTTGAAAAAGTGTAAAAGACTGTTGAAATTATAAACCGATTTCAAAATTCCGCAGGGAAATATACAGACGGAAATTTTTTCTGAATGAAATTAGCTGTTCAATATTGTTTCAAGTGTTTCAGAACAGATGCTCAAGTGTATAATTATAATTGCTGTTTAACCTTCGAATGAAAATTGTTCTTGTTTTGCGAGGCTCGAGTTTCTTTGCTGAAATAACGATTTAATTGTAAAACTTGTCATATTTTTGATTAACAATTTATAAAGTTTTTTTAAAATTTTTTTGTATACTTTATAAATTGCACACAACTGCAACGTGTTTTCAATACTGCCTTCGAACGTAATATTCGAATCGAAAGAATGATAACATCGTGTTTTTTTTTTTTTTTTCTCCTCGGAACGAAGTACAGTCACGATGATGCACGAACGTTTGACAAGCAAGCATCTTGATCAACCGAGTTTTTCGACAACAATCCCTTCTCAGGTTTCCTACGTTTAAGGGGGTCTTTTGTAAGGTTAGGAAAACCGATCCCGCACATCACCGAGCTGCTTGGAACCTGCAGGCTGCAGGTATAAGTGTTCGATCCCACAACCATTATTCTCCACAATACTTTCCCCACCCTAGTCTTCATCCTGTTCTTCTTTTTCAACGTCGGCACGAGCACCTGGCCTACAGATTGGACCGGCAGGTGATCCAGGAGCGATTATGGAGACCAGAGAACGGCCCCCAAAACCTCCTCGATATCCACTCTGGATGCACGATGTCCAAGGTATCCGATGGCCAAAGGTCCGCCCGGCGTTCAGGTCAACGCAGATGCCAGCCGACGACACCTGCCGAGATTCGAAGGCCAAGACCAAGTCTCAGGATCCGAGACTCAGGATCGAGGCACGAAATCGCGATGGAATAAAAATGTCGGATTTGTAAGATCCAGCTGCGCCGGAAAAGCTTAGTCATTCCGATCCGTCGACGTTGAGGAAAGTTTCGTAATTATGTTACAGTTAGCGGGAAAAGTTATTAACTGACGACGAATAAACATTTGATACTGGAATTTGAAGCGAATGTGGCACTGATGGACTCTACCGTTTAACCATGCTTGTTGATTAGTATAATTGCGAGTAAATTTTTCATATCATGACTTTCTTTGGTTTGTATAATACCGATGTTTACGTGATCCGAGCTTTTATGGAATTACTTCGTCGAAGAAGGATTCAAGTGACTTTACAGATCAGTTTCTTGGATACTTTGCGAATCGTTGTGTGTTTCGAAGATTTCACAGGGAATGCAACGGTCGTGTTTAAAACGATTTTGCATCGCTGGTGAAAATGACAGTCAAGAGGGAAACGAAAATTTGAAAAGTGGGCAATGGAAATGGGTAAACAATCCGTCTGGCTAATGGACTGGCTAGTAGAAAGGAATCGCGGTCGAAAGTTGAATAGAAATTGAGGGAGTGACCGTGAACATGCACAAGTCGAGTAGGTACACACGTACCGTAAGGAGACAGACGTCAAGAGTGATCGTCTTTGGAGTTGCTAGAGAGAGAGAGAGAGAGAGACAAAGAGATAAAATAATGAAGCTACCATGCATGGCTACTTTCTTATATCGCTTTCATCAGCGTCGAGAACTTCTTTCGCGTTTTCACGCCCTCCTTCACCCCCTGATCATTGGATCGCGATCACGATCACGGCTAGAATGCCGTTTGAACGGGGTTGTAAAAAGCGTTAAGACGGAGATACCGTTAGACGACAACGCGACGTTCCCTGATGAAAATTATTGACAAAGCTGTGACTGCAACACGTCGAATAATTGAGACTGATTGAAATCCAAGACAAACATAGAAACACACATCCAACTGTCCAACCGTTCGTTGCTTTGGTCAATTGATCGTCAAGAAGCGAGAGACCTAGCAAAGCTGTTCTCGCTCTCTTGTGATCCATGATCCATGGATCGGTGTGCAAGGATCGTTGTGACTTGTAACGAGGCGCAGCTGCATCTCGTTCTCAATCCCACGTCAATTTCCCGCACGGGTTTTGCGTCGATTCCTTTTTTCTTTTCTTTTTTTTTTTTCATTTACAAACGGGTCAACTCGATGGCTGGAAGGCAGAAGAGTTCAAAGCCCGTTTGAGTATCGAGGGTAGCTCGAATCACCGTGCAGTAGTTTTTACCGGTAATTTTAATGCCAGTCAGTGGGTACATGGTGAAAATACAAAGTGAATCCCATTTCCGTCGCCTGCACCGAAGCGAAGAGACTGGGGGGGGGGGGTTATATATGGGCGAAGCTCGGGCAAGACGTTCACGAGATAAACTTTCACAGCCTTCGGGAGTACCCGGTCCAGGCCTGGAGAGAAGGAGAAAGAGAAAAGAGAGATATAGAGGGCAGCACGAGTATTCAGAGGGCACAACACTGTATGGTCTTGGACTCGTCTCACTGTATCGGAGAAAAAGATGAATAGAGAGAGAGAGAGAGAGATCGTGCCGCAGCGTTGAGGCCAAGAATTAGTACAGAGACCGAGATCAGTGGTGCTAAAAAAATAAAGAAAAAAAAGTAAAGAAAATGGAGGAAAAAAGTTGGACACAGGTTGGCAGCGATCGAACAGATACACCAGAGACCATGACTCGATTTTTCAACCTTATTTTCTCGTGCTTTATGACGATGGTCAGTTTGATTGGATCAACTGCCGGAGCAGAAGGAACGGATTTATCATGCGAATGGTCGTGATGGTTTTTCTATGTTTCTCTCTTTCCGTCTGTCACAGTCAAATCTCCCGCACCCTTGGGACCAGCAACCATCAGACTGGAAATGTCCGTAGCGAAGATTAAGCGACCGCAAGGTAAAAGAGCTCTCGACTCTCATTTTCTGTTTGCTTTGTCACTGCGGTATAAGATAAAGTGACTTAACGATAACAAGTTTTTAGTTATCGGTTTGCACGGATTCAGGTGACTGACGTTTCACGATCGTTGGGTTTGTCATTTCTATGAAATACACAAATCACGAGTGTTTAAGACTTTATTTTCTTCGCGAAGAGTTCGTTACATCGGGCATGGCGATAAGTGATGATGGTCGAGAGTTGCGATGGTTTTTTTGAACCTTGAAAAAAGATTCGCAACGATTTCATCGGCTCTCGAATGACGGTTCAGACTCCGTGAATGGAAGCCTCGGTGAAATCGTTGGTGAAATTTTACCCTGCAGGGAAAACTTGGCAGCGGCAACACCTGACGATGATAATCGCGACGATGGATTGTGTCGGTATAATTGGCAAACCGAATTACAAACGGTTACGTAAATTCATCAATTTCAGATAAAGTTCTCCTTAAATGAAGAAACCACAAGTCAGCCATGACCCAAGAATCAGCACCGGGTTTCCAATTTTCTCATCTATATCAAACCATTTGCATGAGCGACACTTCGCCAAATCGAAGCAATCCGTTCACGATTCAACGATATTTACGTAAAATTTTACAAGTTTTTTATTCTACTTCTAGCTTTATCTTAGTTTTATTAGCTTTATAATAGTTCGAATCGGGGATAAAAAAAAAGTAACGTTCGTTGCATGACCTGAGCACAAACGCGTGGCAATAATTCACAAAGACCGTCGTGATCGTTGCACAAAACAATAATTGCCTTCCCTGCATCACGTAATAAAGTAGATGATAGCCTCTCTCTCGTAACTCGTCTCGACGTACATGCACACGTGTACATACACGCATACGTTCGTATACGTAGACCCACCGAGTCTCACAATCAGCTGTCACGAGTATGTAGCACGTGTGTATTTAACACACAGAGTGGAGCAGAAGGCTGGAGTAAAGAGAAGAGAGCATAACACGAGGGGTTAACGCTCTTCTCGCAGCCCTAAATCCCCCACGCAACTATCTCTCTTTATTCTACTATTTTCTTCTTCGTTGGTTTCAAAAAGCGTACACAGTACACCGAGTAACGGGTCTTCGTATATTTAGACTAGCTCGTTTATTCCTCGGTTGTTCCACCTCCTCCAACAACGGAGGCGTTTCTCTATTGTCATTTTCCATAAAAAGTTCAGCCCGTCTCAGGGTCGGAAAATGAAGATTTTATCGGTTAACGGAAATCGGTAATCAGTCATTGCCGTTCCAATTTTCAGACGTCACTTGTCGAATTGAAAGAAACTTTTTTTCCCCAGGAAAAATCGTTTCCCGTCAATTGGACTCTGAGCCGACGTGTTGTCAATCGATGAGTCGGACGATCGTTTGACTTGTGATTACGAATAGATCATCGATCGCTTTACCGACGATTATACAAACTGCTTCCGGATAATTTTAATCACCGCGGTTCCTGTATCGTGAATTCTATTTAAAAATCGTTACTCGCTGGTAGTTTCAACCGCCTTCGGTTAATCGGTAATCAATTGCTCCGTCAAGCTTTACCGAATGAGTTTATTCCCCCCCCGAAACATTGGCGGTAGTAACGAACGAGCCAGAAAACAAAGGGATCGTGTTCTACGACCGTGTCTTGAAAACAAAATGAAAAAAAAAACAAAAAAAAAAACCCACGAATCCGTACAAGCGATACGAATGTTTAGGAAAAAGAGGAACAGAAGTGGAAACAGAGACGAAAAAAAAAAAAAAAAAAAATAAAGGAAACACATCACCGTGTGATAAGGTCACGTCGTTTATACGTTCTAAGCTCTTCTCTCGGCTTCGACTTTACTCCTCGCATACTTACAATAAACACAGACACACACACACACACACAAACAAGAATCCACGCGCGTATATTTTTCCTCGAGCTTTCAATGCATTCCGCATTACGTACGTACGTATTTGTGACACAATTTTTTCTTCCTCTATCGCGAACGTGTTACGCTACACGCACGGGACACGCAAACATTCACGCGTGATTAAACGATAAAATCGGCGATATTCGTAGGGCATCCCTTAGAATCAGGTTATATTACACCTTGTCGTTCACCAAACAACCTTTTTAACTCAGGGTCTTTCCACCCGCTAAACACGCGTGTGTGATTCTTCTACGTTCTACGTACATAGGTATACGTATTCTGGTATACTCACAGCGTAAAGGGACTTTAGCTTCACGTGGTTAAGGGCGGGCACATCGACCATCGAGCACTTCAGCAGTATCGTCGTCGTTTGACTCGGCATTTCGACGTCAGCTGATTTTCAAATTCGATATGTCAACGATTCGGAAAACGCGGTAGAAACGGAACGGAAAGAAAATATCCAAAATCTTTCAAACCAAATCCCAAGAAAAACATACAAAACAATCTCCCAATTATATTCTCACTGTAATTATATCCTCGGTTTATATTAAAATCGCGTCAACCTGGCTGAAATGCCGATTCGTCCAAACGAACGATTTGGTTGAAAAAAATTTTCGTCAAGAAATTTATTTCACCGCACATTCGCGTGTATGTTATAAATATATACCGTATACTTATATACAATATTATTATCTACACGCGAGAGCACAATTTTTTAGTCACGCGTGTGTGTGTGTGTTTTTTTTTTTTTTTTGTTTAAATTTTTTTTATTTCATTTTTTTTTTTTTTCGTCCGTTTTCGATTCCCCGATCGTCACACTTGTATACCACTCAGCAAAGAAGAGCGAAAAGAAAAAAAATTCGCAACTCTTTTCTATCCGCACAAAAATTTCCGCAAATTTCTCAATCGTTTGGTTTTTGTTTTTTTGTTTTTATTCTTTCAACGAAGAAAAGTTCCGCACGATACTCCTGCCGTCCGGTCTCGTTATCGTTCGAGAAACGTTGGTAAAAGAAAAAAAAAAAAAAAAACACCCCCGTACGTCGACGAGTATCAAAAAAACGATTCGCCGCTCGGCGATGCGGCGAGTTGGAGTGTGATTGAGAGAAGAAAAAAGGATTTAAAAAAAAAAAAAAAACAAGTAAAAAAGTAAAAAAAAAACAACGCCTCCGTCTGTCCCATCGGCGACAACTTGCAGCGTGTCGTCGCGAGTCTCTTTTCCGAGCTCCCTGCACGCCCGACTATAACGCACTGACTCCACTGGCACTGGACGGACTGATCGTGAGACGTCGCTCTTCGCGTCTGCTAGCCGGCTATATTTTATCTCTCTCTCTCTCTCTCTGTCTCTGTCTCTCAGACGCCCAAGCGCAGCGATTCCGCGAGAGAGAGAAAGAGAGAGAGAGGGTGGGGGGAGACCCGTTGCAAATGCCGACGTCCAACGGCGTCGTCGCTACGCTATCACTTCGTCTTCTTCTTCGTCTTCTTCGACTTCTTCGACTTCTTCTTCTACTTCTTCTTCTACTTCTTCTTCTTATTCACCACATGTACTCACGCCGGTGATCCGAACGCCCGCCGGACCGGCGACTGCATTCAAGACTCACGTTTCTTCTCCGTATCTCCTTCTCCGGCTCCTTATTTTCGTCGAGAAACGGTGAGCCAGACTCATTTGTAGAAAAACCGTCGAGAACTCCGATCGCGGTGTTTCGACCGCATCATCGATTTTCCAAAAATTAACAGCTTCTCGTCGCGTTACTTTTAACTAATTTTTGCAATTCTTAATCGTTCACGATGGATCGAGAGGATATTTAAGTTCGGGCGTTGAATCGAGTCTTCCTTTTCTTCTTTCGATTGTTTCGTTAATTTTCGATAACAACGCTGAACGAGATTTTTTGCAGTTTTTTATACCAACCAATCTCTCCTTTTATTTACATGAAAATCGTGTGCTTTTGACGGTAAATTTTTTTGTTATTTATTTATTCATTTTTTTTTCTTTTATTCATTTTCAAATGCTCAACGTAAATGGCGAATTTTTTCTGTAAGTATTATATTACATAAATGAATCTCGGTTGACACTTTAATAATACGTGGAAAAAAAAAGTGATTATTAATTTCCTCTTCCTCGATTGTTTCACACGTTTAAATCCGTTATTTATTGTAAGGAAGTCTGTGTCGTCCTGTACTCGGAATTACCCATGCATACACGGAACTTGATTGAGATATTCTTTCACGAAATAAATAAATAAATAAATAAATAAATAATCTTAAAAATTAACCAAGTACAATTTCAAATAACTCCCTGCAAGCACACGGTCCCAACAATATTATCAGTTTTTTCCACATTTCCGTTTTCCTTTCACCATAGTCGGGAGATCCCAGATATTCGATCATCATGTTCCGATGAAACGTCGTCAACGTTCCTCGACAATTTTTCTATTAGAATTATACATCGACGAAATAAAAATATAACATAATCACTAAAAATCAATAATTCACCGAATCATCGATATACCATCTCCTTTATCGTCAACGTTTCTTTCACGATCGTTAAAAAACTTCAAACTCTACGATTTGCAAACAAAAGAAATAAAAAAAAAAAAAAAAAAGAACAGCAACCGTAATCTTTATTACATTACTCTCCTTCTTTCGTCTTCGTTTATTTAATTTCACCGCGTAACGGTTGTTTTTTTTTTGTTTTTGACAACTTTTTCTTTTCACGCGTGGTTCGCCTCTCTCATTATCCTACCTTTGAACAAATAGACACGAGGTACCCTCCTACCTACAAAACTGGAAGGCACAGGTGTACATATATCAGCAGTGACAACCTATTGTCACCGGTGTTTTAGCGTACGTATTACGTATGTACGCGTAATATACGTCGTACTGTACATGTATACACGTTTTCATACGTGTGTGTGTAATTCCACACATCGCTCCGCACTCGACGAGCGGGTACTTTGACCGGGGCAAATGGACAAAGCCGGATAAACGCGTGTGTGTGTGTTGAAATTCTGTCGTGTAGGGGATCGCTGTTCCTGTTACATACACGTATGTTATATCTATATGTATAACACGATGCGTACGCATGCGTTAAATGTATTATCAACTAGACGCGTGTAGTAGAGTCAAGTTTATATATCGTACGTTGCGAGTACAGCGTCCTTTGTTCGTTATTAAATAATTTGTAAAATGAAAGAAAAAAAATTTTTGTAACGAGATTGATTGAGGAGAAAGAAATGAAATGAAAATATATATATATATTCCGGTCAACTGTCGCGTCCCTTCTATATATATATATATGTATATACATACACACATTTTAGATACATAACGTATAGCCAAGCTGACCGCAATTAATCGACGTTTACAACCAATTAAGAATCGTCTGCAATAAGGATAAGTGATTAATTCTTGTTTGGAATATATATAATATCAACGAACCTCTTATCGACTAACGATTCTTTTGAATATCCCCCCCCCCCCCCCCTTACCATATTTATTTCATTCAATTGTATTCGAGTATTCGTTCTTTCTTCTTTCCAATTTGAAAGTAAAACGTGAATGAAGAAAATTCTTTTTTTTTTTTTTTTTTTTTTTTTTTTTTTTTTTTTTTTTTTTGTACTTCCTTCTTTATCGTAAGCGAACAGGACAAAAAAATAAATGGAAATCAGGTAATTACAGGAAGTCGAATCGCCGATCGAACGGTGTATTCAATTAAGAATAGTTGAGAAAGAAACTTTTCGAGTGACGTATGTATACGTATATCATTGCGATACAGTCACGCTCACGTGTCCGCGAATTGCGGTTATACATTTCTGCCATGCCGTTGGTGAATAGCTGTACATCGATACGTGCGACCCGAATCACTGCGGGTGGTGCAAAAGTTCCGAGCCATGATCGATTTATTTTTCATCACTCTATTTTCACCGCATCATGCAAATCAACGATCAATTCCAATTTCAATATCAATTTTTTTTTCTTTCTCTTTTTATTCCTCTCTCGTTTCAGAATTTGCCAAATTTTTTTTTCTTTTCTTTTTCTTTTTCGTCTTTTTGCGAACACGCGTTTCCCGAATTCAGAAGAAAGAAAAATTTCACCAGCGATCGTTGTCCTCGTTCTTGTATTTTTTGTTCGATAAGTCATCGCGAAAATGTTTTGCAATCCCTTCCCAGCTTTTCAACTCACGATTCTCTTTAAATATTCGTCGAGTGTGTGCAATTGTTTGTACAGTTTTTTTTTTTTTTTTTAATTGTTTTTCTCTGGTCAAATTTGCGAATAGTTCATTTCTACGGTCAATTATGCACTTTGAATTTTTCGCGAAAATTGTCCGCGTACGCTTGTGAGAGAATTTTTTATTTCCGGTTACAATATCCAAACAATTTTTTTTTTAACGATACCTGTTTTACTCAATTTTTCTAGTTACTGTAACAAATGAAATTTTTCTCAATGTAGCAGTGAATAATAACGTCCTCTTCGTTGTTGCGTTGAAGACAATTCCGCGAACGCGATGTAAAATAACGAAAGTACGATAATAATCACAAGTTCCGGGATATTTCACGCGTCGATGTAATTATAACCGAAATTTCTATAACTGTACGTTACAATTTCTGAAAATCGCGCGTTACGCGGCATCGATTCAGAAATTTTCACGTACTTATCGGTCAGATATTCGTCGTGTTAAAACGGACGTCGTGACGAGGCTGGAATTTACGTTTCTACTACCTGAAGATCTCATTGTCATTGTATCTCGGGTTCGAAGCGTAAATCATCGGACTTGAGTTTGCCTGTTTAGTTGAGACTAGCAAGAACTTTGGGCCTTGACGATCGGTTTATCTTTCGGTCAGACAAAGTGACGGTATTTTATTTTTCTACTTTTTTTTTCCCCCCGAAAAACAAAGCCAAATAATTTATGTTTGAACCTGTATCTACGTCAGTTATTTTTTCTAGTAAAAACAAATAGGAGGGAAAAAAAAAAAGAGAACAGAAATCATTCCGCAGACGATAGAATGAGATACGAATGGGAAACGACGAGAATACGAGTGAGGAAAGAACGAGAAAATCCTAAAGTTTGTTGTTTCTCGCAAATGCGTTTACTTTCGCCTTATATTCGACGAAACCCAATTGCCAATTACTCAAACTGTTTTTCGTCCGTCTGTCTGTCTGTCAGGCTTGCTGGAATCTTTATTAACGTACGAAACGCAGCCTTGCATTCTAAACTGTCTGAATAACTCGAGAGACAAAGGAGGCAAAAGAGAGAGACAGAGAGAAAGAGAATGAGAGAGAAGGAGTTAATTATAATATGCGAGTGGATAATTAATTGGATGGATTATTAATCCGGCTTACAATAATTACGTTTATGGCTCTCATTATGTCTAAATTGGGAGATCCTGTTTTTTTTTTTTTTTTTTACATTTAATTTGAATCTCATTACCGAGTGGGATTTTCGTTTCTTGTTTCTTTGTTGATTTCGAAATGTTAATAATAATAAGCTGGAGAAAAAATTGCGTAATGATTATTCGAATTGGTCAATCGAATTTCTCCTTACATTAGATATTCGCAATGTTTTTTTTTTTTTCTATATTCTTGATCCTTACACGTAAAATGCGAAATTTCAATTCACTATGAAGCAACGGATTAAATCGCGCGATTATTTAACGTGTTGTTATCAATTTTCAGCTTCATAGAATTTCGTTTTATTCCGCATAGGTACACAGGTAATGACGCACTACCTTGTATTATCTTCACGTATCTGTTAAACGCCACTGTTAAATCCTACATACATTTATATATATGTATATATATATATATGTATATGCATATATAGTGTCCGATTTAAAAAAAATGTGCACAAATATATCGTAACGCAAGCACTAAATTGAAAGTCGTTGTATATAAAGGGGACATCGGATGATCATCCTAGTTTTTGGGTCCGAGATCTCTACTGGGCCCATTCAGGCCCAAATTTTGTTTCTCGAATAGAACCACCAATTTATTATTGCATTTTCTTATTTTTCATTGCAAAGCGAGTAAGTTCTACTTGTAGTCATTTCTTGGTTTTCGTCCTCGAACAGGCCCGAAACGTTATTCGCACTTTTCTTGTGAAAAGAATTGCGACACGTCAATCTTTGCGAATAATTTATAAATGAGACCGACTTTTACGACGAGCAGAATTGTTCGACAATGAAAAGTGTTTAGGCGTTTGTTTCCATTGTTTTTAAACATTGCTAAGCGTTTAAGAACCGCCGGCATTAGCGTTACCCGATCTGAACCGCGGAGAGGTTTTTAAACGCTTAGTAATGCTTGAAGAACAATGCAAACAAGGGCCTAGGCACTTTTCAATGTTGAACAATTCTGTTCATCGTAGAACTCGGTCTCATTTTCAAATTCCTCGCAAAGATTGACGTATCGCCATTATTTTCGCGAAAAAACTTCGAATCACGTTTTGGGCCTGTTCGAAAACGAAAACCAAAAAAAATTACCAAGAATAAAACTTACTCACTGTTCAATGATGTATAATAGAATCCAATAAACAAAAATAGAAGGATCTATTTGAGAAACAAAATTTGGGCCTCAATGGGCCCGGCAAAAGGCCCGTACCGAGGAACTGGAATCCTCGTATGACGTCACTTTTTATATGCAATAACTTTTCTCCGAAACGTTATTCAATTTAATGCATAATTTCCGACGTACTTGAGCATATTTTTTAAAACTGTACACCCGGTATATACGCCGTAGCGAAAATTGTTTAAAGTTACGATAAAAGATAAGGCCAGATTTTTGATTCAGCGTAATAAAAATACCCGGAAATTGAGTGCGAATTTTATTGATCCGTTACGTATTTTTACTTCTAATTCGTTTATGTCTTTTTATGTATCGATAGAATTCGATTTCGGGAAATACCGATACCGACTAATCTTTATATCGCGTTATAATAATACAAATTCAAGTATCAGCTGCTTTATCTCGTTTCACAGCTTTTCCGGGTTTAAGAAAAAAAAAAAAAAAAAAGGGAAACAAAACTGTGTATTTCAACGAAAAATTTTTCAGAAATTATATTATACACGCTGTTCTGCAGCGAAAATTTTCTAAATTCAGGTAAAAAAATATACTCTCGTCAGCTTTGAAAATCAAATATTCCATCCAACGTAAGGAAAAATACAAATTCTATTAAACATCCGTACGTAAATAGTTTATTAGTAATATATTCTCTGCAATTTGCTGATAAAATATTTTTATCTCCATCAAGTTTTGTTAGGATTTCAAATTTTTTTCACACAATTTCAAAAATAAACATTCAAAACTCGTATATCAATATTAATTTTAATTTTCCCGTTTTTCATTACTTTCTTTCCTTTTCTTTTCGATTTTTCTTCTCTTTAGTTCAAATATCATAAAAACTGTGCGTTTTTACAGGTTTTACGCGGAAATACCGTAACGAGAATTTCTTCGCGTGCAGACTGCATAATACGCATGCATATATGTTACATACATAGTCATAGACATTTGCGTCGACTCTTATCAGTTCCTCGTATCTGGCGCCCCTGAAACTCGTGTTTCATCACTATAATTTGCCTTCCCCGATCCTTATCACCTGATACGTCTATGTCAGCACGTTCAAAAATGACGTGGCAAATGTCCACATAAACGGCGTTGGAGGAACGGAGAAATTACGACGCGATGATGAGAGAAAATGAACGAAAAAAAAACCAAAATAGCCCCCAGATGCAAGTAATTTAAATTAAAAAACAAATACGTGCAACGTTATTTTTTTTTTTTCTTCACTTTTTTTTCGAACGTGAAAGTTTAAGATTGCGGACGAATTGAGTTCGCTGAAAATTTTCGAACCTTCGCAAATTTGATGGATTAATTGATGTATAAAAATCGACACGGTAATAAGCCCAAAAATGAAAATATTGTACAAAACCGAAAACGCCTGGAACAATTAAAAAAAAAAAAATAAATAATAATAATAATAATAATAATTTGAGTACAAATGTATTGTAAATTACACTCGATCGATAAATTTAACTGCAGTTATTCGCGAATGAAGGCACGTGACCAGATGACGATTCGGATGACTCAAGTAAGTATCGATTGCGAATAATAATAAATAAGTAAGACAATATGACACTATCTGGTGTGCAGTGTCTTTGGATGTGAGTATTTCAATTATATCTTATTTTGTGACTAATCGAAACGTTTATTTACTACCTAGAACTGAGATTAGAATTTATCATACGGATATATGTTATATATATAGAGAATCATCACGTGTAATAGATAGGAAAAATAATGTGAATTTGAACTTCGAGTGTCAACGAATTTTCGTGTTATCGTTATTTCCCACGATTTAAAGCTCGATGGATGTGCAAAATATTTAACGAATGAGTAGCCATTTTACACAATCTTGAGTGAAATATAAAAGGACGAAACTAAAAGGATTCAAAAATCTGTTTCAGTTGATTCGAATTATCAGCAATTGGTAAACAAACTTTTTCTAACGTAAAGTTCATTTCAAACGTATAAATCCTTATTTCAATGAAACAATTCGATTTCAGTTAGTATCCAAACTTGATATTGGTCAGAGTTTAAAATTTACAGAATCTACAATTGTACAAAAAGGGATTCTCTTGGTAATGTTACACGTCGATTATTGTTAATAATAAATGAGGACAAAGTTGAATTTAATTTGCGTAATAAACTTGAGAATCAAGGACGTGCATAAGCCTTGAAATAACTGAAAGCAAAAATACATTTCGTCCAACGTTTTCGTACAAAAGTAATTTTTGCAAATTTTATTTTAGCAATTGAGATTCGTTTCGGAAATATGAAATTCATCATATAATAACGACGAATAACAAACTTGCTCATCGAATATTCATGTCAGTATACAGCAATTGATATACAGGTATAAACGTTCCTCAACAATAAGACTGGAAAAAACGAATCGAGTGTCGGTAATTTTTCTTGAAATAATTCAGCATGCGACGAAGAAACATGTTTCAACTTTTGATTCGCGTTTAGAAGATTTGCATCGCGTTATCTGATCCGTATATCCGTTTATAAAATCAAATATCGATCGGGATCAAGAATCCAACGTATGAAATACTAGTTGACGATTTTTAAATCCTCTCGCATCCAACCAGCTGATAATTAAATGTAATTGGATAGCCGTTTTGAGAAATCCGAAGCTGACTAACCCGATATCAGTAATCAAAGACGAAATATCTCGTGGCCTCGATTTCGTAACGCGTAATAATTATTTGTATAATAATTAATCGCGCGTTTAAAAAGTCTGAGTTTAATGAAATTCCTCAAGTTACGCAACGCGACGCACAATTGCGAACAACTTTTGCTTTCAGACCGACCTTTCCTCCGTTCATATATATTTATTACGGAAAAACGAGGCTGGTTAACCGCAACATCTTATCTAAATCGCGCTGATCATCGCCGCTCCAAATCATCTGTAAAAGGTATTCGTTTATAAAAAAACTGCACAGAGAAAAATTTCGGTTATTACAGTAACTAGAAATATTCAGTAAAACAGGCATCGTTAAAAAAAACTGTTTCAATATTGTTGGAATTACGAAAAACAATCATGTAAATATATATATATATTTTTTTTATGTGTGTACGTGTTTGTGTATAATATAAACAATTTGTTCATTCAATATAATCAAATGAAAAGAATTATTTATATTCGATACATTTATAATACAGAAACGTAAAAGAAAATTTCTCTAATCTCTCGATCTGATCATTCGTTTCGTCAGAGTGACGAATGAAATTCGTTTGATCCACAGCTGTAAAAAATCTCTTCAGTGTGAATTGAGGAAATACCAGTACCTGAAAATAAATGAATTCTCCTACTTTTCCACGGTGTTACGCTCCGAATGAAATTTAGCGTCATCATCCTAAGTTTCTCGGAAATCGCTTAGCGATCATTCGGGTGAACACGCACTCGCTACATACTTCCGGAAGCGATCGACTGAATCAACCAGGAAGTAAAAATGACGCTCCAGCGATGATTCATGCCGTCGCGAGATAAAAACAAACTGCAGGTTGATCGATGATCCGTGTCATCTGTTCGAGCAGCATCATTGCACAAAGATACGGAGAATCGAGTCGCGTGTGTTTGTATTTCGTGTGTGAAAAATTTTTTACGCGAGGTAATCACTTCGGGTGTTATGATTGTTGAATACCTACGCGGTTTTACATGCGCAATATAATGGACCGAGTATCAACAAAGAGAACGACGACTTTTACTCGGGTCTATGAATGAACGAATGACGAACGCAAGAACGGATGAATGTGTGAATGAATCATGAATGAAACTGCCCACGCGTTAATTAATTATTCGCCTAGGTGATCAGCTGTGAAGATTGTTGTGCGCGTAAGATTTGAAAAATTTACGGTCAACTTTTGTAAATCGTCAATTTAGAGAGTTTGAAGCAATCCGTTAAAGTACGCAAACGTCGTTTCTAAATGTATAAATTCTACGATGATTGATACGACGGGTTTAATTTTTTTTTCTTTTCAAACGTGTTTAAAAATTTCGTATGGTTGAAAAAAAAAAAAAAAAAACATTCCATGATTTTTCTTCACATTGTAGTAATTATTTTTCTGTTTATTTAAATTTTGCCGATATAAAATTTATATACTTATTTCTTACTATGATAAAAAGTGAAATCCAAATATGTTGTATGCTTCGATTTTTCATCTTATTCTTTTTTATTTATTATTTTTCTTTCTCTCTCTCTCTCTCTCTTTTTATATATTTATTTTGTTTATATTCTGCTCGTTGTCAGTTCTCTTTTTCTTACTCAAGCTAATCTAGGCCACACAATATAATTAATCGTATGGATCCGTGATCATTAATTTAGAATCACCGCAGGCTTATAGAAACGATCGGACACACTGAGAGAAATCCTCAGTTCCGGTTACCGCTCAGTCTTTAACTATTTTCATTTTTTACCACAATCGAAAAATATTGTTCTAGGTAGAAAATGAAAATTAGTCTTCTAGCTGTTACCGAAAAATCTAGTTCCGTTATTATTATTTCTCATTACGATCACTGTTCTTCCAACAATATTCAAACAGCTTTTTTTAACGATACCTGTTTTGCTCAACTTTTCTAGTTACTGTAAGAAATGAAATTTTTATCAGTGCACGATACAATCCTCTTTGAAATTTATAAAAACAACGATGATGATTAATCAAGAGAGAAAGGGGTCAATATTTATATTCGAGTGTCTCGATATGTTTTTATCAAATAAACTTTCAGATACTCTTCACCTTCTTTTTACTCTTTCCTAATATCGGACTTAAAGTCAGCGTGAGATTATTGCATGCATTTTTATTCCGCCTCGTAACATAAACGGCGCATAAATTATTAAGCGTGATAAAATTTATATTGTTCGTTGATAAATACGTATATATATCTCGCCAGTTCAATGCACCAGTCTTTAGATTTTCTATTTGCAATACGTATAAGCGTAAAAGTAAAACGATAATTTAAAATGATCTTGCGTTGTTTCTACAATGTTCCGACTGTTAAGCGCGATAACGGAAAAAAAAAAAAAAAAACAATATTATTTTCGCACAGTCGAAGACCGAAGAGCGAAGAGCGTTGCTCCGCGATAATTAATTAATTAATCGCGCAATGAATATATAACATTCCAAGTTTAGATGAGTATTATTAGTATTATTAGTAGTATTAATTTTAAAACCGAACGTTATCTCTTCATTGGTTGAAACATCGCACGAATAACACGCGCCGTCGGTTGTTTCAGTGGCTCGGTATAATTCAACGATACTAATTACCGTGGAGAGTGTAATTAATCTTGTAACAAGTCGGAGTACGATTTTAAGGACGTACAGTCCGAGCGAAGAGGTAATGAAAAAAATTATTATTATACAATTACGGTTCGAGGATGGAACGAAAAGTTTACCGAATCGAATAAAAACAATATTTACTTCTAAGCGAAAGAATTTTCAAATTGTGGAAATTAACAACAGTAAAAAAAAAAAAAAAAAAAGTCAAATTTCCCATGCGCAAAGGACAGAGCGTGAAATAAATTTCTTTTCAAAATCATACATCGATCGGAACGATTTATCTCATCTCTTATATTTCACAAAATTCGATGCAATAAACTTTTGTTTCTTACTTTTGAAATAACTATCATCATCGTGATAATTTTTTTTTTTATTTTCTCTTCCTATGATCAATTATTATCATCGAATATTCATTTTCTCACGATGTTTCGATACTCGTTTCTCGATATAAGATTCCGGAAGTGATCGAGAGACAAAAAAATTGATTATAGATCGACGAAAGTATGTAAATATTTTATAATGATAGTAATAATGTTGAAAATAGTAAGTGTTACAGAGAGATTTTCTATAAACAGAGAGAATAAGCCGATGCCGATGAAGCAGCGTAACGTAAAGTCCACTTAAAATGTGTGTCTCGCTTGAAGATTATTTTTAAATAAGACGGCAGCGTATAAAAGCGTTGACGCTAGACAGAAGCTTAATTTAGTGTTACTCGAGTCTAATAGATGACGTTCAACGCACAGAGCGTGTACAGAATTTATTTATAGAGATAATATTACGCGTATGGTTTTTATGAAAGTATACGTGTACACATGGATATAATATACAGGGTGTCTTATATGCAGCGACTCAAAAACAGGCGAAGCACAGCGTCCGCGTTTCGTCACTGTCACTAATTTTTCCCTCCACTCCGCATCTTCCTTCCTTTCTTTTTTTTGTCAAATTCGTTTCAGAACGCAACAATTTTCCAACCTCAAATGCCGAAATTTGATCATCAGAATTATTGCGTGCGTGTCAATTTTGCAGTAGAATTCAACCAAATTGGTTTTCTTTTTCAATTTTCTTCAATAAGCGTGAAAATATGTGTTGGTCGTTTTTGCTTAAAAAAAAAAAATATATATATATAAAAAATAAAACAAAGATGCAGCGGTAAATATACAGTGAAATCGCTGAGGGAGAAATTTATCCCACACTGAAAGAAATTTTTATTTCCGGTTACCGCTCGGTTCTTAAATATTTTAATTTTTTACCACAATCGAAAAATATAGTTATAGGTAGATTATTACGTGCTCATTATGTAACCGATGTAATATGTATACATACCTATGGAATAATATTCATACATGTGTTCATACGTGTATATTAGACGCATGGTAACGTGACTTAATTGTTACCCAACAATTTGTCGACCAGACTTGAAAAGGTGCGGATTTTTATTAAGATCGCTGCGGTTACTCACCTGAAACATGCAAAAAACGAAACGGGAAACTGTTAATTGGTTCTGTGTATTGTTTATTACAAAAATAAGAAGAGAGATGAAAAAATAGAAAAAAAAAATAAAGATAAAACACCACCCTAATTTAAACGAATTTTACGATTCTCGATACAATTCTGGCAGCCTTGGACATTCGTAAATATATGAATTTTCACCTCAAGTTCTGACTGAAAGGATCGAGACACGATGACAGATTCCATACAATCGTTTATAACTGGAATTAAGCAAATCCTATACACAGATATATTAGGATTAGGATTAGGATTAGGCGCGTATCGCATACTCGTCGGCTACTGTATTTGCGTAGGCCGGCATAAGTTCATTGCACTTGCAAGCTCCCTCTCCCTTTGTTCTGCAGATACACTTGCACTAGCGCCTGTGCTCAGACCGTATAAACATATATACCGGGACAATCTCTCGAAGCTTGAAAATGAACCGCGAATGCGCAAAATAATTAAATCTCATCGGTCGGCGAAATCTTCACGCAGCGATATTCTTGTCCGCGACGCAGGCGGGCCAACCTACGCAAGATGTCTACGTTTGAATTTTCAAAGAGCACAAGCGTTGAGAATTCCGACAGTTCTTCGAAGAATCAACTTTCCGACCCGACGACAAATGCTTTCCAAACCTTTCCGAGTCGCTGCCTAAATTATTCGAGATTCTAACCTCGAAAATTCGTATCGAACACATCGCCGGCAGAAACAGTTCGACGGCTGAAAACTCGGGTTGGCCAGCCTGCGAGAACAGCCGATAAAGAAACTCGCGCATGCGCGGTTCATTTTCAAGTTTCAAGAGATTGTCCCGGCATATTATATATGTATGCATAACGTGTGATATTTTCTAACCACATACATATATGGCGATATATAATATGTGAATATATAAATCACCGTACGTACATCATAAATATACGTACGTACGTGTCTTGTAGCACGTTAAGCATCGTATATATCAGTAAGTATGTATGCACGTACAGTATAGGTATAAGATGCAGGATTAACCGCATTAACGAACTTCCGCCCAGTTTTCTGTCTCTCCTTTCTTTTTCCCCGGTTTGATTAATTAATGTCACGTATAATTATTATACGGCGTATTTCAAACTCGGAGGAGATTCTTGCTATCAGCATTATTCTCGTTTTATAATTTTTTTTCTTCAAGTTCAAGATCCACGTGATCTCGTTTCAATACTCGAGAATGTTCGTCCAAAAATTTTTGACGGAATAAAAAATCACAGTTGTAATTTCCGGTTTTATTATAGAATTTTTTTTTTACGGTTTCGAATTATGGGATAGGTATGCTTGAAAGTTGTAATTTAAAAAATTTTTTCGAACTTACGAGAATTTTAAGAACGAGAAATATGAGGGGAAAAAAGAAAAAAAAAAAGACAGAATGGAAAAAAGTGGTTTCGAAAATTTTGAAATATATTATTATCGATGAATTTTCCGATTCAAGAAATATCGTTTTTTATAAACACTACGATCACTTGTCGGAACGTTACGAATGGATGTGAAGTCGCGGTTATGGAAATTGAATGAGAGACGTTCGCGAGAAATTCTGTGACTCATAAACTCGCGTCCGGTTATCTGAGTACGTGTACTACTTAATTACAAATCATTTCTTGTAATCACTTGAAATCGACATTCTCTACAGTCGGTTTACAGTATTTCGAACGATCGATTGAATATCACTGGAAATTCGTAAGAGACGAAATTGAACTGACTCATAGACACTAAGAATAACGCATAAAATTATGCTAACCAATAACTGGGAACACATCTATCAAACAACTAGTCAAACATAACGTAACAAATAAACTTTATAAAATAAAAAACATACGAGATAAAAATAAAAACTGTCGACGAAAATCGAAGATAAAAACCTCACATTGTCGGAAAATTGTAGGAAAATTATGATAAACATCGACGATGTTCAATGATTGTTGATAACAATTATTACTGGGATATAAACAATAGAAAAAAAATCCCTCCTTCGATTGTACAACTTTTTCTTCTCCTCGAATAATAATCCATTCCAAGTATAATTTTTTCATTCGCATTTATTATTCATTCAAGGCTTTCGCTGTATGATCAATGAATCACGTATGCGAGTAAAATCACTGAATAAACAAAAGACAACTTTGGATAAATCGCAAAATCTGCAGAAACCGTTGCACAAAAACCATGACAATAACATGTCATGTCTAAAACGGAAGAATAAAAGAAAAAGAAAGAAATAAAATAACAACCGTATAGTTTTTTTTAAACGTGTGAGAATACGAACGTGACTCTATGTACGCGAGGAGTGCGAATTCAATGGAGATAATAATCGCCGTTGGAGAATCTCGCGTTATTACAGTTGAATATATACACGTTGTATATACATGTATATATATGATATATACATATATGCACATATTATATAAAGATATAGATAGCAATATATACCGACGTGTTAAGCAGCGTTGATCATTGTTAGAAAATTTTTATTCAACGCAGGAACACGTTTATGTACGTACGTGTTATAATATAGACGAATACCACAGCATCCCCACATAAATTGATCCTGACGAAGATATGTGCGCTGAGTTCTTTGGCCCCGTAGAGGAGACACGAACCCGTGTTACTCCCAAGGCGTGCTTCCCCGTGCAGTAATAACTTGTATATATATTTTTTTCTGACAATAATAACGCATTAAACAACAAGTCAGACAAACCCGTTGGTTATAGTTTTTTTTTTTTTTTTTTTTTCGTTTTTTGTTTTTCTGATTTTTTCTTCTTCTTTCGTCGAGGTATGATAAAACGCCAATTTGTCACGAACGAACTTATATATGAGACATTCCACACTGAGAAAAATTTCATTTGTTACGGTAACTAGAAAAATTGGGCAAAACAGGTGTCGTTAAAAGAAACTGTTTGAATATCGTTGGAATTACGAAAAACGAGGTACGCCTAAACATTTTGCGATATCGTCGATCCTTTTTTGGTTATCGCAACGCAAAATCAGTTTCCGAGGTTTACTCTACTTTTTTAGTTAAACAAGGCTTTAACGTCAATTTATTCTTGCACTGGCATTAAATTTTCGCAACAGTCGCAAGAAAATATAGCGACAGTAATCGTAGTGAGAAAGAATAGCAACGGATACTAGACTTTCCGGTAACAGCTAGAAAACTAATTTTCATTTTCTACCTGGAACAATATTTTTCGATTGTGGTAAAAAATGAAAATAGTTGAGGACTGAGCGGTAAACGGAACTAAAACTTTCTCTCAGTATTGATAAACGAAAATTTTTTCGATGTGGATGAACAGGGCGAGCTTTTGGTTCGGAAGTTACAGGCAATACGAGTAATTGAATGGTATAAAAAAATTGAATTAAATGTGAATTTAAAGAATACAAATCCATATATCATTCGGTTTGTCCCCACTTTTTGATTATTTGTTTCGCCCGTACCTTCTGAACTAAAAGCGAGAACAACTAAATGTGAGAATAATTGAATTAAATATGAATTTGTACTATTCAAGATTAGATTTCATTCGATTTGTCTCTCTGTTCACATATACAGGGCATTCTATGCTAAATTAACCTAGGTTTGGTCGTTAACGTCTCCGATTCGACTCGCGATTCTTTAAACGATTGTTTCGACTCTCAAAGAATCTAATTTGTTTACTTTTCAATTTTTCGAAACGTGTAACGACTCGCTGTAATTTTTGAAAACGACTATCTATTTGAAAAATCATGTGTCACGTATCAGATTTTCTTTTCCTACCATCCAGAGTGGACTGACTTTCCTTTCTGTTCGAAGAGAAAAAAATCGGTACATTTTTTTACCTTCTTTTAATAATTTCTCAAAATTACGAAATATTTCGACAAAGGAAAAAAAAACAACAACAAATCAATGCCTCCGGGAGTTCAAACAATAGTATAAAAAATCGCTGACCAAATCCAAGATTCCGGGATCAGACTCACGTCAATTTGGCATGGAATGCCTTCTGTACACGTGTATTTGCGATAGTAATTAAGGCTGCGAAACCCCGTAAAATCTATTCATATGTAAAGAAAAAAAGAATCAGGTTGTCGTACATTAAACCGATATAAAGAAGGCTGGCTGTGCGTTACAGCTTTGACCTCAAAAAACTGTTTATTCGCTTTCCGTAGTCTCTGATACGTATGTAGGTATTCCTGATATAAATATAACTAGGTGGGTGTATCGTAGCTACGTCGTTTACCGTACTTTGGAAGCGCGTGTATTTATCCAATCGTCAGACACCTGTTACAGGCGATGAGGATCGTCGTGAAAGAACAACGAGTGTCAACGAAACGAACTCTGAATTGAGGTGAGTATTAATTTTCATTCCGTATTCAAATTTTTTGACAACCGGATAAAAAATATCCATATTAAGGGGGTATTCTAGTGTAGAAATTTGAAAAAATCGATTTTTTTTTTTTTTATATTTTCAAAGCTTAACCTTTCAAGAATGTGTCCTTAAAAGGACAAGTCAAAATTTCAATTATTTTCAGAGATATAGCTATTTTAGTGACACGTCTTCAATACTGGCTCGGCTGGAACGAATTTTACTCGAAACTTTAAACGCGTTTTTCTCAAAACTACATTTTTCAAAACGGTTGACATGATTTCTCAAGTTCTATTGAACCGATTTACTTGAAATTTGGTGAGAATTTTCTCAATACATGTCTCTATCGCACGAACTATTATTATAACGAAATAATAATTTTTACTATTTTTAAAAAATTCAGAAACGTCCAAAAAAGTCAAAAAAAACGTATTATTTTTTCGGACAGCCGTAATTTGGCAAAAAAAAATTTTTTTTCGACTTTTTTTTAGTTAGTACGATAGCTGCATTTATGTAGATTAATAATCTTTTTTTTTTTTTTTTCTGATTTTGAAAATGCTTGCAATCGTGACAACATTGGCGGCCCATTTTTTTCGTACCCCCCACTTCAACAACTCATAGCACTTTCAATTTTGTATTTTTTGACTTGTTTTTTTTTTTTTTTTGTAATCGTGAAATAATAATAAACGCCTGATAAAAAAATGGATGGTAAAAATATTTTTTGTTTTTTGTTTATAGCACTTCAAAAAACACCTCAAATTCATGCCTCTACACTAGAATACCCCCTTAATCCTGTGGTGAAAAATGAAGATTATTACACTTTTGGCAAAAATCTGTTACCCGCGTCTATAAGTTAAGAAAAAAAAAGGGATCTTCACTGAGAGAAATTTTTAGTTCCGGTTACCGCTACCGGTTTTTCGTAATTCCAACAATATTAAAACAGTTTTTTTTTTAACGATACCTGTTTTGCTGAATTTTTCTAGTTACTGTAACAAATGAATTTTTTCTCAGTGTAGAATGACAATCATCTGAATTCCAGTGAATAATGTACCGCGTAATTGTCAGAATATTTTAGCGCATTGAACTGATTCAAAGCATTGAAATCAGTGGAAATTTTGATTGGGAAGGGGAATATGAATTCCGAATTTGAAAAGTACCGAAAGCCTTAAATTTCAAATCTTCTGGCGGCGAAACTCAAAGAAAACAGAAGAAGGAAAGAGAATAGAAAATAGAAATCGGTGGAAACTTACGTGCATAATCGTATGGAAAAAGGCAATTTTCATCTACGTATCTGCGTTGTATATTATACATGAATGTATATACGTTGAATAAACCCGGATGGATAACCGTTTTCCGTTCGCCTGGTATTTATATTACAAGTCGTAAAACGGTAATTTCTTATCTCGTATCCGTACAGTTTCATCGTACGGGGTTATAAAGCCGTGATCGGATTAAGCCAAGATATAAATACGTGAATCGGTTCTCACGATTCCTGCTTATAATATGAACGACATATTATAATTATGTATAAAATTTGTAGGTGCAGTTTGTGTTTAAGATTGGTTATTAATATTCGAACCCGTTTCTCGTCCGTCTGCTTCAGACACCTGATATTTTATTTACCGGCTGTATAAACGATCTCACGATCAAGGCTTAACGCTTAATGCATTCAAGGCAGTTGGTGGTTAAATTAGGTGCCTGTAGTTATATTGACACTTTTCACCCAATTTGTTATTCAAATTTTCTAAACTCTCTTATATTGTTATTGGCTTATAGTGTAATACAGTAATATCGAATTTGTATATTTGATCTATAACGCTGGTTCAGGCGCTTTTTTTCTGTATCTTCTCTCTTTGCATTTATGAAATTTGCAATTTTGCATATAGGATATAGTTGGAATATCTTACAGGTGTAATAAAATGACCGGTAAATTGTTGTCGACCGAGTCTAGTCGTTGTTAAAAATTCAGAAACCAAAGGGAATGGAATAAATGCTTACCGAACGAAATTTCACGCTGAAGAGCTCGCAGTATTCGACGGAAAATTTCATTGTTGTACTTCGGCTATGCGGGAATAAATTTTTTTCTCTCTAAAAACCAGAGCGAAAGAGTTTAGAAAGAGAAAGGTATTTACATATCAGAATGTGAAAAATTGAACGCTGAATCGCAAAGTGGAAAAATTGAGAGAGTACGAAATGGCAAAACTGAAAATTAGCAGTCATTGAAAAAGCCTAAAAATTGCAAACTTGTACGAAATTTGAATAAACCACTAAAACTATGAGAAAAAAAAAAAAAAGTTAAAGGAGTGCGAAAATTGCGAATTTAAAAAATTAAAAAACAAAGCACAAATTTTCGCAACGTCACTTTTCACACGTATCCACACCGCGTAATTTATTCACGCGTACAAATTCTGATGCGAATGAGTTTCCGCGTGGAAAAAATTAAAGATTTTCAGGTATAATTTCATCGACCAGCAGCTACGTTCAAGAGGGTGCGAGTACTTATTTCGAATACAGAACGATGAGAGAGGTAATGAAGATAACAGAGAGCGAAACAGCAGCAATTTAAACTGAGAAGAACGCACATGCGCGTATTGCGGGCCAAATAATTACGTAACCAAAATTTTTACGACCTCATAGGAAGGCGGACTGCATAGGAAAAAAAAAAGAAGAAAAACCGGGTTACGTACATAATTAATTATTTGTGACAAAGCTGTGAATTCGAGTAGTTTGTGTTCAGTAATTGATGAGAGCTGTTAACTGAAACCGTTCGTTTCGTCTAACGGTGGAAGATTTTTTTATTATTATTATTATTATTATTATTATTATTATTATTATTATTTACATATGATTATTACCGACCGACTGACTGACTGACTGAGAGAGTCGGTAAAGGACTGTAATAATTCATCTTTACCGATTTCTCTGGAGAATAAAAAAAAAAAAAGATGACATAAAAAGAAACAAAGAGGAAGAAAAAACGTTGTAAAATATCGCTATCGATGCCCGTAATAATAACAGCATCGCTTGATCATTAATCGTTCGTTGTATAGATTCTGGATATTGTGTAAAATCGTTGAAACTTAATTCGCGTAGTTAATCATGGTGCACTGAGAAAAATTTAATTTGTTACGGTAACTAGAAAAATTGAGTAAAACAGGTATCGTTGAAAAAAAAAACTGTTCGAATATCGTTGGAATTACGAAAAACGAGGTGCGCCTAAAAATTTTGCGCTATCGTCGATCCTTTTTTGGTTATTGCAAAGCAAAATTAGTTTCCGAGGTTTAATCTACTTTTTTAGCTAAACAAGACTGTAACGTCAATTTATTCTTGCACGAGCATTAAATTTTTGCAACAGTTGCAAGAAAATATAGCAACAGTGATCGTGATGAGAAAGAATAGTAACGGATACTAGACTTTCTGGTAACAGCTAGAAAACTAATTTTCATTTTGTACCTAGAACTATATTTTTCGATTGTGGTAAAAAATGAAAATATAGTTAAGGACTGAGCGGTAGCCGAAACTAAAAATTTCTCCTAGTGCGATTAATAGAATCGATTTGGAATTATAATTAGAAACGCAAGAGAATCAAACGTCGAATGAGTAATGAAAATTGATTAGAGGCACGAAAAAAAAAAATGTAATAACAATTCACGTACGTTTACGTTAATAGGTATATTTATATAAAGTGAAAAAAAAAGAGCGTAGCTGATGAAAAATTGTTTATCTCAGCGTATTTGTGTTACGGGTATAGAGATAAACGTTAGTCGCGACAGATTAGGAACTATCACGTCGGTCTGCATCGGACTTCAAGATCTAATCCTGATCTGAAATGAGGCCAACTCTTATCCCAGAACCTGCACAGCTCGATACATGATTTGGGTCACTGGTACGGATGCGCGAACTTAAATGAAAACCGTTGAAAAACTATACGACTTTTCTAAACGAGGAAACGATTTGCTTTTCTCTTTTTTTTTTTGTTGTTTATTCTCTTCACTCAGATCGCGGACAAAGAAACCCGTCAATCGGTGAACAAAGTTTCGTTTGAGAATAAAAATTCGGTTTAAAGAGAAAAAAAAAAAAAAAAAAAAAAGCTAACCGGTAATTTATTCAGAACTACAAATTTGCGACCAAAAAGATGAATGAAAAAAAAAAAAAATACATACGAAAGCTCAAAATTCACCGACGAATGAATCACTTTGTCAGTTGAGATTCGTGATTTTTTTTTGTTTTTTTTTTTTTTTTTGAAACATTCGTTATGAAATTCAAAGCCTCGTTTCAAGATTCTACGCTTCTGTTCCTCTGCTCGTTGAGAGAGAAAAAACGTGATCCCCGATGGGCAGGCATCGGTGTCCGAAGAGGCGGGTCGACGAGACAGATGAAAAAGGTTGACAACATCCGTGGTTGAGGTTGCATAATGCGATGGGTAAGTAGCCCCCCCCTCCCCCCCCCCCTCCCACCCCAGGTCCGTGCCAAAACTTAAAATATACTCAGCAGCGAGCTCGATGCTTTAATGCAGGCCAAAAACTTAGCCTCAGTCGGAACGACGAGGATAATTAAGTGAGGGATTGTGAGGAGATAATTTTTATCACACCGATTTTACACAATCAGGACCGATTTTCCTAAGCGAGATCAATCGGACGGTAAGAGAGAGAGAGAGAAAGAGAGAGAGAGAGAGAGAGAGAGAGAGAGAGAGAGAGAGAGAGAGAGAGAAAGATAGAGAGAGAAAGAGAGATTATCCGCAGACCCGGGTGAAACTGACCTCGTGCAAAACAGCTGTGCGCGAGTTTAAGACTTGTATTTGAGCCAAATATTTCGACTCAGAGTATAACCAGATCCAACGTTTATTTCCGGAAGGCCGATGCACCGGGAAACTATTATTATTATTATTATTATTATTATTGTTGTTGTTGTTGTCGTTGTTGTTAAAATTTATATGAAAAATCTACCGCTGGATGAAATTTTTTTAACGCCGTCGTTTGAGAAAACCAAAAATAACGCATTTTTCATCCCCTCTTAACTTTGTACTATTATTGTTATTATTATTAAGATCGTTGTTAATATTTATATGTAAAATATATTGATAGATTACATTTTTTTACGGCATCGTTTGAGAAAATCGAAAAATAGCGCATTTTTCATCCTCTCTTAATTTGATAGAAAGTAAAGTAAGCTTGAGATTTTTCAGCTTTTGACCACACTATTTTTTACCTGATGCAATTCGATTCGTTAGTTATTTTATCGATTTTTTTTTTATCGACAAGGAGAAATTGAACCGATTGGAGCGGGTTTGAAGTTTTGGATTTGAATAATTCTGAAAGTGCCTGGTTGCGAATTGTTTAGTGGCGAAATCTTGAAGTGAAGAAACCAAACTTTGGAGAAACAAGAAAGTTTCGAATAGTCGGAAAGCCGACACGGTTCGAAATTCCGAAAATTCTGGTAACGATGGAGCAAAGTTCCGAAAAAGAAGATTTTGATACGGTAAAATTCCGAAAATTGAAATATACTCATACAGCGTAGTTTACTCGTCGATTGAGTGTAAAACGTTAGAAAAATCTAAAATCAGAATGACCACAATTTCGAACGTAAAAATATCGAAAATCCAAAACGAAAAAAAATCAAACTGGTGAAATTTCACAGAACTGAAAATCTTGAATTATTCGAAATTTCAATGTTTCAGATTTTTTAATTCACTCATTTTCGCACTTTCGAAACTTTGACGTTTCGACAAAGTTTAATTTTTTCACTTCAAGTTTCGCTACCAAAAAATAAGGAATTTGACGCTTTCGGAACTTTTCGAAATCGAAAAATAAGCCCCCGAATGATTGCAAGAACAGAAAACTCTAAATTTCAATTTATTTACAGACAAGACTGTTCAATCATAAAATATCGAAGTATTAAAGCACACTTTTCAAAGATTTCAAACATTTTTGCCAATCATATCAGCGAAGCTTATCTTGTATCTGTATTTTCGTTTACAAGTCACCATCATTTTTTTTTTTTTTTTATTTTTTTTTTTCAAGAAAACTGATAAGATCTCTCAGAAATTTGTTAACCGACAAAAGTATCCGGAAGTAAAAATCTTCGATACCTTACGTGAGTGAGAAAAAAGAAAAAGAAAAAAAAAAGAAGGTTTTCACGAATCACGTGGATGGATATTACGCATCGGTCAATATTTCCGTTCCGTCACGTTATAATGAAATTAGTGATATTGTATATGTAAGTAAAAAAGCTAGACGGCTTGTCACATCACGAACTCTTACAACAACTCTGTATACACCGATAATGTAATTATTTGCACAAATCCTTCAAACTGCACCGTCGGACTTCTTCGGTTATACAGATTTATAGTGTAAACTTAATTTGTGCATTCCGACTGAATATATATATATATACTAGCAACCCATCCCGGCTTCGCACGGGCATATAATAATATTAAGTAATAATATAAATGTTATTTTTCTAGAAACTCACTGTAAACATTGTATATTTTCTTTTATTATATTATTATATGCCCGTGCGAAGCCGGGATGGGTTGCTAGTGTAGCTTATATGACACGTTCGTAGATTTACCATAGCAGCGCCATCTATTGATTACTTACTCAACCCAGTCGAAAGGTATCGACATCTGTTAGAATCATTCGGAGTTAACAGATAATTGTGACTGTCGAATAATAACAGACAAATAATTAGCAATAAATTAAAATTGCGACTATAATTTGAGATTTAAACTATCCTATCTCTCAAGTTGGATCGAACTGCACATGGTGTGCGTATTTTATTATAATCGGTTAAGTGGTTTAGGAGTCCATTGAGGACAAACATCGTGACACGAGATTTATATATATTAAGATATATATATATATATATATATATATATTTGTCATAAATAAATATTCTAGCTAATAATTTTCAAAATATTCGATCATTCGCTTATGAATAAATCCGCAAAAGGAGATTCGCGGATTGGAAGCAGATAGGGAAGGAGGTAGAAAAAAAAAAAAAAAAAAACCGAGAGACTCCGCCGATGAAATCGAAAAACGAAACACACAAAAATAGACGCGTTCGCGCATGTATTTATTCAAATTTAATTTGCATTTCTGATTCACCACTCGACGTCGGCTCGATTTATTATACTTTCGTTTTCTGCTAGTCTTGTAATCCCCTCCTCAACGTCCAGCATATAACAAGATTATCGATCACCCCCGCAAAATATGTACACGTGTCATTAAATCGGTTGGAAAAAGAGAGAGAGAGAGAGAGAGAGAAAAAAAAAAAAGAAAACTTCAATCCAATCAGATACACAATAAACTTATTCTAGCTTCGACGAAATCGATCAAACTGTAACGAAGTTCGTTATCCAACCAGATTGAAGTTAGCAACGTTAATGTAAAATCATCGTTTTGAAAATATGGAACGGCTTTAAAAGACTTTAATTTACAAAATTTGAATACAGTTGCGATGACATTTTATCTTTGACGAATAATTTTTCATAAAAATGAATCGTCACATTAACGTAACAAACTTCACTCTCACGCTTGATATTCGTCGATCGATTACCTTGAAAAAAACCAAAAAAAAAAAAAAATGATCCCAGAATCTCCAGAAAAATAATAATCAAAAATCTAAACAACGTAATGTAGAAAAACTGTACCAACCTAAATTTCAAAAATCCAAATTCCCAGCCAAGATTCTGGGATTATTTTCACCGAACGAATTTTACACCCGATGAATTATCTGAAACTTTTTTTATACTCAACATCGTAATTTTACGTTAAATTCCTTCAAAAAAATATCACTTCTCGATTTATTCCTCGCGTTCCTCGAACCGTAGAGATGATTTATCCTTAATCCCTGAGGCGGGTTTATATACCTAAGGTTGTATACCTGGAACCCGGCGACGAACCGAGTAGAAGAACAAGTTCAAGTTTTTCTTTGGATTTTGCTTTGCCGGGCGAATTCGCGTCGGCTTCGTTTCTCTCTCTCTCTCTCTCTCTCCCTCTCTCTCTCTCTCTCTCTCACTCTCTCTTTAGGTCCTTTCCACGAGCCATCCTCGTTCCCGGGTCTTCTTCTCGTCCTTCTTCCCCCCCACCTTGTAAACCAGTTTAACAACGACCCGCGCCTGTATTCTTGGACAACCGACAGACAGACAGACAGACAGACGGACAGACAGAAGGTCCTCTTGGCCAACAGGGGCAATCGAGATCGCGATACTACCGAGGAGATCAAGACGGTCATCGAACTCGCTAGATTATATATTACAAGCGTAATTATATGCGAGTGTACGAAGAGCTTGCACACCGTGACTTGATATTGTAAAACAGGTATGAAAGTACAACTTATACGATACGTACGACGATAGATGGCGCGTGCTTTGTTTAAGGAATAATCGTCTTGACTGGAAGGATGCTGGAAAATTTTTACAACATTTCTTGCCGTGTCCGAAATATCATTGAAGTCACGTTTAACGATAATTCGGAGGATGTAATGATTTTTTCAACGCAACTTTCGGTCGCGAGAACAAAAAACCGAGACCTCGTTTGGACGTCCCACGATTCTTTCAAGGACGTTACCCGTATCACGGTTTTTGGCCGACTCGAGGACGTCTGGAGGACTTTCGAAAATCTCTCGGGAGCGTCTTTTGATACACAAAATGAACATTTTCGATACATTTCCGACAGCTTGTGACGATCTTTTTTTTTTTTTTAATAAATGTTTAAAACTTTCACAGAATTAACCCGATTTTTTAAATACGGTTCAAAAACGTATCCGAAATCTGTGAACGTTTCTTCTAAATGTCCAAAATATCTAGCAAGGGTTCTCCTGATTTTTAAACGGACCTCAAAAGCTTTTCGAAAGCTCTAACGATATATTTTTTATTTTTATTTTCAAGGGTCCGAAAGATTTGTTCCGATTTTTTAAACACGGCTCAAAAACTCTTCGACCAATGCGACGATTGTTTTATTTTTATTTTTTATCACATTTCCAAAAGCTGTCGCAAGATTCTCCTGATTTTTAAACGCGACTAAATAGCTTTCTAAAAGCTCCGATGATTTTTTTTCTCAAAAACATTCCCAAAAGCTTTCACGATTCTACTCAAGTGTTCAAGAACTGTCACAAATTGTTCTGATTTTCAAATACGACTCAAAAGCTTTCTAAGAGCTATGACGATTTTGTTTTTCTCCAATGTCCAAAAGCTGTCGCAAAATTGTCATCGTTTCACGAGACGCGCAAAAATTATACTTAGTTTTTTTTTTTTACGACGTCACATTTTCAAGTCGCATGCACAAACCGAGAGTACAGATAATCACAATCTTATTAACGACCGCTATTCTTATCGCAAGATATCTCGACCGCGTTGGGTTTTCCACTTTGGCTCTGTTTATCGCTTATAACATGTACGCACATTTGTCTGGATACGAAGCAACGTAGGTACAGCAAAAAGAGCGCAAATTGAGAACGGAAGTACAGAAAAAGAACAGTGTCGATATAAAATCGTAATTGCTCTTTAAAAATATTTTTTATCAATGTCGATAGAATATTCCAGGAATAGCTTTTTTTCCTAGGCTGATATTCAAGATAACGATGTTTTAAAAGTCGAGCAATAATTGTACAGTTTTTCGTATGAAATAAACAAAATAAATAAAATAAACACTAAAAAAATATATATATATATATATATATATGTATACGAATAAGGAATTAAACTCGGATCTTTAATCATTTCTCCAAATATGGCAAACAGCCACGTTTCGCACTTTCTCCAAAGTATTTACATATCGGCTTGAGTTTCTTAAAAGTGACACTAAGAACCTGTTGTTTGTTTGTTTTTTTTTTGTTTTTTTGTTTTTTTTTCAGTTTGGAACCAACTTCAAACGGATTCCACAAACGAATGAGTGAAAATTTTTCATCGGTGTTAAATTTTCAAGCACTGCGCAATTTCCAAGGAAAACGTAGCTTTTTACAGAAGCTTGTAATTATGACTTGGTAATAAAAAATTTCACGAGAATTAAAACAAAGTTCAAAGTGTAGTTCTAGGTTTCAACTGCACTTTGTACAGTGGAAATAAAGATTGAAATCTAGAAACGCGATTTCTTCTACCACTTGCAGATCAGATAAGAGAAAAGATAATTCCACGAACCCGCAAGCTTTGAAAAAAGGAAAATTGAGTCAACTCACTCGATGAGCATTCACTTTTTTCACTCCGCAACGATCGCTCGTTAAATAACCGATTAAACGTGATACTTGATAAATTGAACAAGTTAAGTAAACAATATATTTACCAAAATATCTTGCAATGAAACCGGCATCAGGGAGCAGGTTGTCATAACTATTTATCATCAGTCGAAGGATTCAGGGATATTAAACCATGAAGATCGATATCACTTGCTGCGGTGGTAAAACAGGCGCTTCGATCAACTGTCCACAGTTTATCGATCCCAAAGTCTGGATTCTTTCGGTCCTTGTCACTTTTTTTCACAAATCAATTCACCCTTCGTTACGTTAGCACGTGGTACATTCCGTTCAAATACAGGATCCAGGATAATTTATAAACGAAGTTCGTTTTTATAGATCCAAAATTATAGTCGATGCGTCAGATTCGCATCTACGGCGAAAAAGTTACAGAAATAAACGAAAGTAAACAATAAAAACAGAATCGAAATCATTAGAAATCGATGAATTTCTCTTTCTTTTAAATTCCTACGCTGGTTAACTTCCCGCTAATAAAACGAACCGCAATCGCTCTCCGATCGTTTTCAAAATCGAAATTTCATCGATCCGCATTTCAGGCGGTCAAATTTTGATCTGGATGTAAAACTTGCGACGCACCGTCGAGCCGCGAAGTTTGTTTGGTACTGGCGGACGTTTCGCTTCGCGATTCTTTCAGGGGCGATCCGAAGACCCAGCGGTGCTTGGAGATCAGCGAAGCGGCGTCGCAGCCGCAAAGCGAATGACGAGATTACTCGCTTTGATCTCTTCGCCTGCGCGATAATTCCTACCTAATTCTACGTGAAAATATACATGGATCGGGGATTTCGTGCGAAACCGATTTTGTTTAAAATCTCTTCTGCAATTGACCCGAATCTGAAACACTACACTGAGAAAAATTTCATTTGTTACGGTAACTAGAAAAAATCGGTAAAACAGGTATCGTTAAAAAAAACTGTTTCAATATTGTTGGAATTACGAAAAACAAGCTACGCCTAACTATTTTTGCGCTATCGTCGATCCTTTTTTGGTTATTGCAACGCGAAATCAGTTTCCGAGGATTACTCTACTTTTTTTTAGTTCAACAAGGCTTTAACATCAATTTATTCTTGCACGAGCATTAAATTTTCGCAACAGTTGCAAGAAAATCTAGCAACAGTGATCGTAATGATAAAGAATAATAACGGATACTAGATTTTCCGGTAACAGCTAGAAGACTAATTTTCATTTTGTACCTAGAACTGTATTTTTCGAATGTGGTAAAAAATGAAAGTAGTCAAGGACTGAACGGTAACCGAAACTAAAAATTTCTCTCGGTGTAGACTGAATTTATTCAGATTTTTCATTCGACCGTTCAATCATTAATGAATATTTAAAGTGATTTTGACAAAAGACCTTTGTTAGAATCTTAAAAAATTCTCAGAAACTGTATTTTATATTATAAAAATTTCGAAACCGGACCCATAATGTCCCCATTTTTTTCCAACACTTTCAATTTTGTTGGTCAACTGAAACATTGTTTGAACGGTCTGAGATTACCTGAAAAATTCTCAAAACTTTCATTTTTCACTTGTTAGACTATTTCTAGACCGGTTCCATGACGGAACGGTTATTGTCTGTTGTTTTTTTTTTTGTTTTCTTTTTGGCACATTCAAATATTTCTATCGGCTTTATAACGAAACCGGCCCAGAAATATTCCAAGAATTTTCAGATCATTTAATCGACGTTTTAGTTGATCAAGAAAATTAACAGTGCTAAAAAGTAAAAGAGAGAAAAAATCTGCCCGGTCTTTGTAAATGTTTGTGAAAGGAAATACAGTTTTTAAGAATTTCCTGAGAATTTTAAAAACGTCCTTTTCAAAACCGCTTCAAATATTTATAAACAATCAACCAGTCGTGGAAAAAAACTATAAAAATTCAGGGTAATATTTCAGAGTAAGAGGAAATTGCAGAAAAATTTTTCAAACATTGTTTTTATACGCATGTAATTTCCCATATATAATCGACCTTATCAGTTTATCCATAATTTAACCATAACAACCGTCGTCGAGCTGTTTCTACACATTTTGATATTCCGCCGTAACGAAGATGTGAATCAAAAAAAGTCTGCGAGTGCAATTTTTTAGAATAAAGTTCACCTTGGCACGTGTACATTTTTTTTCTTTTCTTTTTTTTTTTTTCTTTTACTTTTAAATCGCAATTACAGCCCGTTTCTAATTTTCCTCTTTAAATCGTTAACCGGTTCTCAAGACCTAATTTCAAAACCAAGCGTGCGCATCATCCTCGTCATCATCGTCATGCATCTATAGATAATTCTACTGCGCTACTCGTGATATGCTCTAAATAACCCGCGCCCCGTTCCGTTTTAAACTGGTCCGGTATTTCAGCGCGTTTTTCTTACTGTTTCAGCAGCTATAAATGAATCATCTTTTTCAATAAGCCATTTTTTTTTTTTTGTTCCTCGTCGGAGCCAGCTTGGAAAAAAACGCGAATTCGTTCGAAATTGATATTTCAAACTCGGTAAAATAATTGTTAGAAAAAATTACACGAGTCACGAGTATTGTTCATGTTTCATTTTAGAATAAATTTTACTCTTCATTCGAGTCAGGTCGCCATTTTTGCCATCGAAAACTCGTTATCTCAAAGTTGAATTCAATTTATTCGCAAACCTTCGTCGCTTCAAGTACGCAAAGAAGAGGATTAAAAAATTGGTACGAAAAAACTACCAAAAAAAAAAAAAAAAAAAAACACCAAATTTCGAAACTGTATAACAAATCAATACCAAATTGATCCAGCTGAACTTTCGAATTGAAAATCTGTACGATTGATATACGTGTATGTTCAAATATTCTATACTTTTATATCACAATTATTAGCTGTTGCGCAATTGAGGGAAAAAAATTTTACTTCCACACATGGCAAAATTTACACTGCAATTAGGTATAATTGAACCCACTCTGTATTTATAACGGTTTTCATAAAACTGTGACGTACGTTTTCAAACGTGTACAATCGGCGTTGCGGTTGTGTGCGAAACTCTCGACATTTTTATTTGCATACCTTAAATATGTTACACCGATGCGCGTGTTGCGTGTATTCAGTTCTGTCTGCGTGCGCCTTAACAACGAGAAACCTGATACCCCAGAACCGCGAGTTCCGCAGCCGAGGAGTATTTTACACGTATAACACGGAGAAGCCAACGTCTCGGTACAGCCGAAGAATTTACGGATCGCTCGTTAAGAGCAAAAAGTATTTCCTATACTATTTAGATATCTGTACTGCCGTATCTTCATTTTTTCATATGAATATACGTCAAATGAATAAGCGACACCTTTTAAAATTAAGCTAAAAATTTTCCAAAAGGGGCAGTTTTTTTTTTCAGTAAACAGGTCCTTTTAAGACCATAGATTCGATAGGTTAGTTTTTTTGGCTCACTCTAGAGTGTAAATATATTTTAATCAAAAGTTTACAATTGCAGTAAATCGATATTTCGCAATAATGCAATTGTGTTGCAAAATTGCACTTTTGTTCTAGTCGCGTTCGAAAAATCGCTTCAATGAAAATCAGAGACGAAAGAATATCGCAGAGTCGATTTCGAAACGGTAAATGGTTCGAATGAAAAAATAAATATTTAAAAGCGTGATTACGACGGTTGAAAATAAAGCAAAAGTAAAGAAAACAACATTCAAGTGCGCAATATTTATTTATCCTTCTTATCTCTTCCGGCGATGTCTAAATTAGCATTAAAAACGTATGTTTTTTTTTTTTTCCCAGCAGTCTGATGATAAAGCGACGCACGTTCTCTGGCTAACGCAACAAACGGAAAAATAACTTCGTTATAAAATCGCAATCGATACGAGTAAAATTTTCCAACAGCGAGAAAAAGTCTCTTTGTCAGACAGACGATAAAAAGTATCTTTATCCAATCATTCGATTTAAATTGCAAAAATTTTTTTTCTTTTCGCTCTGAGCGATAACGGCGAAAAAATTTCATAAAAAGAAGACGAAGAATAAGAATAAGACGAAATTTAACGACGATAAGTGCCGATTGAAATTCAAATCAGCTGCGGTGCGATTTCTTTTTTTTTTTTTCTTCTTCTTCTTCTTTTTTTCATCTTCATCCATATCTTTCTCTCTTTTCATTGCGATTTTTCTTTTTCCAACAATTTTTATAACGGTATATTATACAGACGAGAGTAGGGATTTACCTCTACGTTCACTTGCGGTATTACAAATAAGCGCACGTGTATAAACGATTATGCATAACATGTGAATAAATTAATTTCTATATCCCCGGAAAAATTTTCAATTCGATTGATTTTGCTGGAATAGATTTAGAAGAAAATAAAACACATCACTGCACACACGATTTACGAAATTATAGAAAGTAAAATAAAATCCTTTCGATAATGGTGCTAAGAATTTCGATTTATCGTTTCGCACAGTTCATCATCATCATCATCGTGCCTTGTATAATAATAATAATTCTCTCTCAAGTCAAAAATCGTTGCAGGCAGTCGAACTTTGACAAATCTTTTAACTTTCTAATTTAATACTGCGTTCGATAACTTGATATAAATTCACAAACACGTGTTATATGCCCACTTCAATTAGTCGAGTCGCGATTAAGGCACTGCATCGATACCCATCAACAGATATGGAGAGATTGCGTGGAACCGGAAAATACACGCTTAGGAGGTGAAACTACTTGCGGGCTGGTCGGAGAAACACTGAACGATGAGCCATCACGGACGATTATAATATGACTAGTATGTATGTACGTATAATTTACCGTTTCCCCCGACGACGAATGCCATTCGTCGTTCCCCGCTGCAGACGCGGTTCTACGTCGGTAAAATATTCTTATCAAGGGATCGTCGTGGTGAAAAATTTTCATTTGTCGTAGTAGCTAGAAGAATTGAGTAAAACAGTAGTATCGTTAAAGAGGTTTTTCAAGACAGTGCGTACTCTGAATGGAAAAGTTTGCCAGACCATCAGTCTCAAATTTGAACGCAACATTCTCCAAAAAATTCTTCACCTTGGTGTGAAAGCTTTTTTTTTTTTTTTTTTTGCCGAAAACTGTCGAGAAATCGGCCAAATTCTATACTTTTTTTCCAAGTCAACACCATTTTGTTGATTGTGACGGAGAAAAATTTCTAAAAAAAAAAACGACTTTGAGATGTTTTCGACATATTTGAAAAATGGAGTTTCCTTTTCTTCATAATTTACGTTTTTCTCGCAAAGCGGTTGAAATTTTTTTGGTCTTTGTCACAGAATTTGCGTGATTTTTTTGCCTACTCGCAATCATTGTCAAATTATCACCATTTAAGAAGTTCTGGGTGCATCGGAGTGTGTAGGAAAAATCTGAAAAAAAATATTCAAATGCATTTTAGACTTGGAACACAAAATATCAAAAATCGCAGACCAAATCCAAGAGGATTTAGGGTCAGACCCTGATCAAATAGACGTGGAATACCCCATACATTATATGATCTACATAATTGACAACATTTTACATCGATTTTTCTTCTCATCCTTAATCATATTATTCCCAATGACATTCTCATCGAAATATCAATTTTTCTCTCCTCACAAATATTTTACAACTTTAATCAATACAAAGAAGACAGTTTTCATCAAATTTTTTTTTTTTTTTTTTTTTATCTCATCCTTAACTATATTTCGATTAGATGTGCGTAAGATATTCGGAGGACAAAAAAGAATTTCTCTTTTTTTTTTTTTTTTTTTGTGTGTTTAGTTATTATTGAAATATTAATTCTCCTTTCGTCACAATAATATTTGATTATAACTCTACAAAACCTGAAGCCTGAAGAACGGCCAATATTATAACGTGTTATACCAAGCAGCAATGCAGTTCTGCGTATTTACGTGCAAATAATTGATTTCGCATGGTAAATAGTATATAGGTTGTACATACGCAAACATGCGATTTGCGAATAAAGACCGAATGAACGGAGAGCACGACAAAGTCATATTGCGTCGCACAAACACCGTTGAAAAACAAATTTATCGTGGGAGAGTGAAAAATAAAAAGAAATAAATAAATAATTAAAAATAAAAATGGTTTTGTTTTTTTCAAAAATCAATGAAAAATCTATCGATTCCATGTTCGCGGAATATATTAACGACGTACGAATTTACACACTTACAAGCCTTTTTTATATGGATAAGTCCTGTATATTCTTTCACCTTGTTACAAATGTTTATAAATATAATAGAGTAATCGAGGCACGTATTTATAGAAATTCGATTCAGACAGCCTGCAGGCGAGATTTTACACGCCAATTTTCTGCACACATAATTGGACGGTATTCAGGAATTTCCGGCTATTCGGCTAAACGCTCGATTCACTCTTCGTAGAATTTTTTATCATCATTCTTGTACCTCTGCAGTCGCGAAACGAAACGAGCTATTGATTCTTCGCAAAAATTTCATCAGAATATTCGAACAAGAGTCGAGATTTTTTACCGTAAGAATTAACCGAACTTCTTTAGCTTGTAATCTTGAAATATGTTTATATACTTTTAAAAACGATCTTTAACTCGTTTGGAATAAAAACGAAAAATGTTGAAAACGTTTTTTTATTCTTCTGGTCCCTTTTCTTTTTTTTTTTTTTTTTTATTTTATTTATTTCTTTTTTTTCTCTGTCGATATCTAAACTCTGATCGTGAATTTTGCAAAAATCAACGAGAAACAAGAAAAATTCGCACAAGGTTCATTTCTCGAGTAAGAAAAATAAGATAACAACATCCGGACAAAGAAGTTTCCATTAATATAAACTCACCGTTTTCCATAACCCTGTAAATAAATTTTTCAAAAATAATTTTCCACCGAAGTTTAGGCTTATAATACATTCACTCGAAAAGGAGACCCTCTTTGTGTTATTGTTCCGCAGCTTTTTCCTGCGCCAAAAAAACTTCACGGTAATTCGCAAAACTAAGAAAAAAAAAAAAAAAAAAAAACAATATAATTAAAATCGGATCCAGTAGAATTTTTGATGCGTCAGTCGAGTAGCGTTATATTCGTCTTTGTGTCCCGTTCAACGATCTTTTGGCGAATTGGCAAAACCGGTTAAAGTCTCGTAAAATAGATTCGAATAAAATCGTGAAAGTGAGGTCGAGGCGAAGTTTGCAAAAATCTCTCGCGTAACACGTCAGACGCAGAATGAATGCATAATCGATTAAGATGCGAATTGTATCCGCGTGACAAATGCCGATTACGTGTTTTAATTCCATCTTAACGTTAGTCAGCGTTTCTCTGTCCCTTTTTCTTCAACCTTCTCTCTCTCTCTCTCTCTCTCTCTCGCTCTCTCTTTCTTTCTTTCTTTCTTTCGTTCGTTCTTTCCTTCTTCGACAATTTAAACGTTACTTAAGACACGTTCGACACGCGTACGGATTAAGAATTAGATAATGAGAGACGCCGCGTTTTAACGTCTAAGTTCTAGTTGCCAGTTGGACGATTACCAAGAATGCGAACGACGGAGGATTCATCGACTAACATTCCAACCTAACGGCGAACGCTCGCTTTGCTCGCTAATGCTGCTGCTGCTGCTGCTGCTGCTGATTTTCCTGTTGCATCTAACAGCCGATCAAGGAAGCGTTTAAAAAACATACCGTTGATAGTCGTAAAATTGATTAAACGATCGATCGGGGTTTGTTTTATGAGAACAACATTCTTCGAAAGTTTCAAAAAAAGGATTTATCCAAAATTTCAAACATCGCTCGAGTATTTTTTACGATAATTTTTCTCCTTCTTGTCTTATACTAAATAAGTAAATAGTTCGTCAGACTTTTTTTTCCATTTTCTTTTTCTGTGAACAAATTCTCCTCAAATTTGCATAATGTATACAAAAGGTAAAAACCGGTTGATTTTTTTTTTTTTTTCTCTTTCTTCGCTCTATTTAATTAGGAATTTTTCCGTATTAATAAAAAGAAAAGGAATAATTGATACTTCCAAAATCGACGCATCGACGCGTGAAACATTTTACAGTGAATCTCTACGAGCACGAATTTCTTCGTAGGAAAAAGTCAATATCTGCTTGTTATAAATGCAAATTATATCTTATGTATACTTAAGTATAAAAACATACATACAGATATATATTATACACTCGTGCTTTCAACGATTGTTAAGTAAACAGTGAAAGTCTGCGCTTGGTGATCGTCTCAAGTGAATATCTCGAATATTCGAGTCTTGTTTATTCGCGTTATTTCCATTTTGCATTATCTCTTGTTCGTTTTTTTTTTTTTTTTTTTTTTTATCTGCAAAAATTTAGCAATTTTCAAAAATTTCTGTTAATAAATCTCTTTTCTTTCGTCTCGTTAAAAATGTTTGAGATAGAATTTTTCGTCGACGAAAAATTAGCGAATTTCGTAATTTCGAAACGAAACCTCAGGCTGATTAATCATTACTGGGCAATTTAAAAATGACCTTTGGAAGAAATTGGTTTTCAAAATCAAAGTATGTTTTGTTTTTGTAATGATCAACCAAAATCTCGGACATTCCTAACATGCGAAGTGGGATTTTTTCTTGAACACACTCATCGTTACAGCAACGTGACCAACTTCATCCTCTCATTAAATTGGGGTAATTTGTATTCCTAGATAGGTACGCAGTTTCTACAAATGTATGTACATAAATACACGGATCGTGTAAAATGTACGTGCCATTGCCGATGTAAGCGAGACATCGACACGCGGATATAATGCGGCAGGGTCAGAGTCACGAGGCATGAAGTTGGTAACGTCGATGTATCGAAAGGTTGAAAGAAAAAATCACCATTTCGAATAAGCGAAAAAATTGAATTTACGAAGTCTGAGTTTTTTAATGCCGCACTGAGAAAAATTTCATTTGTTACGGTAACTAGAAATATTCAATAAAACAGGTATCGTTGTAAAAACTGTTTGAACATTAAATTTTCACAACAGTTGCAAGAAAATATAGCAACAGCGATCGTAATGAGAAAGAATAGTAACGGATAATAGAATTTCCGATAAGAGCTAGGAAACTAATTTTCATTTTCTACCTGGAAGTATATTTTTCGATTTTGGTAAAAAATGGAAAACAGTCAAGCACTGAGCGAGCGGTAACCGGAACTAAAAATTTCTCTCAGTGTGTATCAACGATTTGATAAATTTCAGGTTAATAATCCTAAAGTTTCAAAATAACTACTTTTCCTGAGGATGCATCGTTACAATTCAGAATCGCCCTGGTTCTCTGCCTTTTCAACGTCTCCGACTTGATCGGCTTTGAAAATTCTGATCTACGTGTCGAGAGAGACGTTCGGTCGCTACGCGAAACCAACTTGCTAATTCCTTTCAGTCTCTTCAATTCCGTGTCCTCCACTTTCTACCGCTTACAGTATTTTTAAGAGAGATGCGAATTGGCAGATGATCATCGCCCATTCAGCCTTGGATGCATCCTCCGCTGTAGAACCTTCGATGTGTTTTCGTACGAATATTTGCGTAATATAACCGAGGCTAGAAAGTTAACGATTTTCAAAGCGATTCCTTAGAGACAAGATTCATCATCGCCAGACGCTGGATCAACGATTTTCATTGAATTTTGGTACCCATTTCGTGGAAGGGTTGAAATTTTTTTCACTTCAATTTTCATTATTAATCATCGATATTCTCACATTGTGTTATGGTAAGAAATTATAAAAAAATTTACGCACTCATAATCACGAGTTCCTATCAATAATCGAGATTTATCGTATACAATGTTATGTTCGTTTATTATTATTTTTTTATTTTAACGTTTTTTGAAAGAAAGAGAGAAAGATATTTACTTAAGAATGTCCTGGAGCGATTAGCCTCCTAAGGACAACTCCGGTGTATAACGAATGGAACACTGAGAGAAATTTTTAGTTCCCGTTACCGGTCAGTCCTTAAATATTTTCATTTTTTACCAAAATTAGTTTTCTAGCTGATACAGGAAAGTCTAGTATCCTGTTACTGTTACTATACTGTTGCTATATTTTCTTGCAACTGTTGCGAAAATTTAATGCTTGTGCAAAAACAAATTGAAGTTAAAGCCTTGTTCAACTAAAAAAGTAGAGCAAACCTCACAAACTAATTTTGCGTTGCAATAACCAAAAAAGGATCGGCGATAGCGCAAAATCGTTACGCGTACCTCGTTTTTCGTAATTCCAAGAACATTCACAAAGTTTTTTTAACGATACCTGTTTTACTGAATTTTTCTAGTTACTGTAACAAATGAAATTTTCCTCAGTGTACTCTCCATGACATATATGTAAAAAAAAAAAACATAACAGATATGAACATTTGACACAAGATATATAAAACAAGACTCGAACCAGATATATGCTTGCCATCTATGAACTTTACGCTATCAAACTCGTACTTCTTTACCAAAATACAAAACAGAGAACATAAATCGAAAATAAAGGTAATCAGAAATTAACGAGTGCTTCTGATCTAATTGTAAGAATTTCTCAGGCTGCTCAGATAATTACGGAGTATTTTGACTTGTAAAAAAAATAGAGAGAATTAGAGAATTTTCTTTCTACGTAGAATTGAATTTAAAATTTTTAAACAGGTTTGGTTTTTCACCAGAAAAAAAAATTCTGGCAGTCGGTTCCGAAATGCTTTTTCAACCGTAAAACTTACGACAAGGAAAACCGGGAGAAAGAATAAACACAAAAGCATTATATCCCCGCATGGTTCTGTCACATTATTATCGTTATTCGCGTTAGTCAAGCGAAGCGAAGCACCGTACGGTACGGGTCAGTTTTATTTCCCTCATTTTCCTCTCCCTCCCTCTCTTTCATACCTGTACGCCCCCCTCCCAGAGGGTGGAAGACTCGACCCTGGACCTGGACATCAGGGCGTACAAGTTATAACATCGAGTATCCTAGGGGACGTCACCTTTCCAACGCAGCTGTATAGTTTTGCCTCGTCGAGGGTTATTAATATTAATTAAAACCCTGCAGCGAGTTGTACAAAAACGCAAATGCACTGCTCCGACGAGAGTCTGCAGCCTTGACAGCGGAACGGAAACTCGAGGCGTGTGCGCATCGTGCGTTTCATCCTTAAAGTTTCATTACTCGACGCTGAGCTAATGTTGAGGTTAACTGCTTGTTCTCAGGCCTTTTCAAGCGATGCATGCATCCGTGCAATTTCCACCTGTTCCAGCATATACCGAGAGAAATTTTTAGTTCCAGTTACCGCTCAGTCCTCAACTATTGTCATTTTTTACCACAATCGAAAAATATTGTTCTAGGTACGAAAATGAAAATTAGTTTTCTAGCCGTTACCGGAAAGTCTATTATCCGTTGCTATTCTTTCTCATTCAAGTCACTGTTACTATATTTTCTTGCGACTGTTGCGAAAACTTAATGCTTGTGCAAGAATAAATTGACGTTAAAGCCTTGTTTAGCTAAAAAAGTAGAGTAAGCCTCAGAAGATGATTTTGCGTTGCAATAACCAAAAAAGATCGACGATAGCGCAAAATGGTTACGTCTTTTTATGTATAACTAGATAAATTATAAGAAAATTTATGTTTCTCGAGTTTACGTTTACCTTCATTTTTGCACCTCGGCTTGCTTGTTTTTCCGCTATTTTCTCCTCCACGAGAACTAATCGTGTCTAGTGTTTTTCACCGGACAATAAAGAAGTACATTATAACGTGGTTTTCAAATCACATATTGTCGCTAAAGAATCGCGGAATCGGAAACACGTCAACGACCGCAATATCCCTTTTGCACCACACATATGAATTCGCATTTCAGATCACCCACACTACACACCGTAAAAACCGAAGCAAAGACGATGGTTTTAAGTGGAAATCGTTACGGTCACGCACATCCTGCCACCGCTAACACACAATATGTCAAAAGCCGCGTAGGTACCATTTGCGTTTGATATGCAAAAATTGGGAACACGGTGAGAATTGCGTGAACAACGCGAGTCGTGGATCGGAAAGTAAAGAATACAAGGGAACAAAATTGGAATAAAAAAAAAATAAAAAATACGCACGTATTTTTTCTCTCTTTTAAACGGGCGAAATAGCCCTCAAGCAAAACAAAAAAAAAAAAAAAAAAAAACGACAAGAAAGAAATTCGCAATCGTACGTTATACATACGTCAAATGCGAACACTCGTACACTTATAGCCTGCAGGAATAAAAACCGGACGAACCTTTGACTGCGGTGGAATTGGCATGTGTTTGTTTTTATTCTTTTTTTTTTTTTTTGGTTTTTTTTTTCATTTATTTCCGAACGCACGTTTGTAGGTATCGGATGGAAAAACCGAAGCGATGCGGTGCATCGTTATAAAGAGCGTAAGTCGAAACTCGTTTCTCAATAATTACCGGAAACCTTTACTTGAGCGGTAAAAACATGCGGATAACTGGTATTTTCATATATATATATATACACATGTAGAATATTATCGCTGTGTATGGTAAGTAATACGAGGAAATTTTTATTCATTTATGAATACAACAAAGACACTTGCACATTCGTCACGATGTAAACATAAAGTACTTTCATTCGTTTAACAATCGTTTTGCTTTCATTCGCCGTAAAGTAAGTACGTCGATTATTATTTTTTTCGGGTAAAAATTAACGTTACACGCTACTGCGATAATTTCGTCAATCCTTTCTGGAAAAGAGGTTATTCGAGTCTTGAACACGAACATAGTTTAATATGACGCTACTGCTCACCGGAAGCTAAGCTCTCGATATAAGCGAGTCACGTTTTTTCCGCCGTCCCAGTCGTCACGTGTTAGCAACACGTGAATCAGAGAACTAGACTGGATAATTCTATTACTCGATTAGGCTCCTAGGATTATTTTTATGCGTTTTATCTGCTCTCCTCCACAATTACCTTCTGTCGATATAACTTACGTGAAAAATTTACTTCGCAGTGAGGAAATAGTTCTTTTTGACGATAAAAATTTGTTGACACGATATTCTTGGTTTTTGAATATCGTCGAAGAGTGTTAAATACTGTGCTACGATCCGGTATTTTGAAATTGACACTGTGAAAGATATTCTCGTGGTGTCATTTAGTCTGTTGAAAGTTAGATTCAACATCGTTTGGTGTTAATTGACACGGTATAGTGTTCGAGGAAAGTGTTATACGACCTAAAAAATTTCGCTTTTTAGATCTTAAGAAGCGCCGCTCTCTGACAACTGACATCAAACAGTGTTGAATCTAGCACCATGTATCTAAAACAATTTTATTCTATTTGAAAAGTCTCGATTTGAAGCAAATGAGCGTCTTATGGATTGAGAATTGATACCGAAACATGTTGAATTTTGTACTAGACGGTACGAAGGTTGTTATCCTTTCTCAAAAAACCACCTCTGAGTGTGTTTCCGACTAATAGTTGATGTGAAAAAGTAACAGTAAGTACTAATAACGTAGTTGTTCGACTCCCAAAAAAGTGTTATCCTCTTCCAATAAACAGCAAAGAGTTGTAAATTCAGAATCCAAAGACGACTTAACGGTTGCTCTACTTCGATAACCTTCTTTTCTAGGCCTATGAGGGAGTCATCTCCGATCAATTACCACCAAACAGTGTTAAACGCGTGACCAAACATCAAAACCGTCGTTAGAAAACTTTGCAAACTTCTATCCCATACCAGGAAACGGATTGCTTTCCACAAATAGCAACTGAACATTATCTAATCGATGACTAATGACAATCAGAGGCTTATTTATTGCTCGACCTCAAAAATGCGGTTTTAACAAATGTTCAAAATATATTTCCCAGCATGAAGTAGAATCAAACATCTTCCCAAAGATCATAAAAGACACGAAGAAGGCTCGCCAAGCTTACCACATGACTTCGGTGATGCTGATGATGATGGTGCTGATGATGGTGGTGTCTCCTCTCCTTAGGATGGTATTTGCCGTGATGTTTTCCACCCCTGTGAGGTGGGTAGGTGTGATATAAGGAATGCGGACCACCAGGAAAGGTGGAACAAGGTTGGCATCACCTGACCTCGCCGACAAGCCCAAAACCGCACTTCTTCGCCCCAACGGCATTGTCATCCTGACCGTTTCCTGTTCCACCTCCGTTTCGCTTAGTGTTCTTCAGCGTTACGTCACCTTCGTCAAAGTTCTCGACCCCAAAGGGAATCCGACCATGCGAAAGTATCTTCAAGTTAGAACCTAACGGCGTAACCGTCGTCGCCGGGTCCAGCTTCACCAGGGCTGCCTGAAGCTCCAACGCGTCCATTTTACAGCTCCTCACCACCAGCTCTTGGACACTGCCACACCACACCTGCAGGTTCTTGGTGCTCTTTTTTTCCTTTCCACTAATGAACCGGTACCTCGTACCTCGACGTGTCGCTCTGTTGTTCCGTGATGAGTTCAGACGCCGGATCGATCAAACCGCTAATCGATCATCGCGATTTTGGTCGAGGTCACGGGCATTCACAGTTCTTTCAATCTGTCGGAAGATGGATTGCCTACCAAACTTCCTCAAGATTCTGTTTACGCGCACTGTTCAAGGTTTTGATTGTCGAGTTTATTGTCCCTGAGGTATATTTGATTTTTCGTTATTGTTCCTTTGATTGAATTTCGATTTGTTTGATTTAGGCTCGTTCTTTGATTACGCTCTCGGCTCCTCGTTCACGTTACCGCATCTATCCTTCGCACATGCCTAAATCGTTACGTTTACACAAAATCACCAGCCACAATTAGGAGCGAAGAAAAAAAAGATGAACAGACCGTCTAGGCGTCTGGACCGAAAATAAAACAGCCCGATAATTGATCGGGGAATTTTTTTTTCCTGTATCTCAGAGATGACAGCGCACCATACACGCCTGTTCTTCGTCGACGTGTAGCTACGTCTAGACTCCGACCTAACCTAACCTGACCCCTCAGAGATTTTTTTCGCGAGTCAATACCTTAACGTCTTATCTGATTGTACGGAATCAGTTGCGCGTACACGACTCTCCGAGAGAATTACGACTGGTTTGTTGATCGTAAAAAAAAAAAAGAAAAAAACTATGAACCCTCTCGGATGTTATTGCTTGGTCATTGAACGCCCGACGCAATTCCGAACGACGACATCCATGGCGATGATTGTTTTCATTATTATCTTGCCTCCTAAAAGATTACAAAGTCGCGTTGCTCGCGTTTCGTTATGCCTGCAAAACTAGAGAGGAATAGAGGCGTATTCAAAGACAAAAGAGACCGTCGTGTTCATTCATCCTGACAAATGTGGAATCTGGATAAGGCTTTCAGTGTATTGATTCCGAACGCGAACATGATACGTCAAAAAACATTCGCGTGATATACATAATCGATAACTGAAAGAATTCCTAAACGAAAAAGGACTTTGACTGGATCATGAGAGGCAAAAAATTCTCCAGAAATATCTATCCTTGCTGTAACACGTAGCGAGAGACGCTAACCAAAAATCATCACTATTTCGAATGTAGAACTTGCTATTCCAGTACGAAATCTAATTCAGCCCTCATCTTATACAGTACTTGAAAACATTCCTCTTCAACATCTCTAGACACATGCATGAAATGAGAATCCGGTGTTCGCAGTCTGTTCATTTTGCACCAGATTTCTCGGATCAGATCCTGTATTACCTAATCTGTCTAACGGACGGTAGCAAACAAATTGACCTGCTAGTACGCTAACTTGATGCACTCTGTCATAGGACTTTTAGGATCTGTCGTTCGGAAATTTGTTCCCGACTTAAAAGGCAGCAGAATTTCATGAAGTGGTTATTTTATTCTTCACTGTACGATCGTAATTTGTAACGAACAATCTATCACTTGAACTGTTATCAAAGGTAGATCTGATATACAAAACCGTAGGACTGGACCGGCGAAACACATAGAACTTGAAATTTCGAAGCATTGTTATTCATTGTGTAGAGAGTATAACGAGATTTTCGTCAGTTTTGGAACGCATTTTGGTTGATCAGGTACTGTCTGAATCGATACTAAGGTAGAACAAAGTCTAATAAAAGGAAACTGTACGGAAACCCGCAACGGCAAATTAACAATCACTCATTTCGAGACTTTTAAACATTAATAATTTGGTCAGAAAAATATTAAATACCAAAAAAAAAAAAAACCAATAAAAAAAAACGAATATTAGAAGCCCCAAAAACGGAACAAAAAAGAGCTAGTCTAACGATAAGTTCTTTCCAATCCACCAGTTGGTCAACTTTCTTAATTAACGGCGACAACAGTACCTTCAATGTACCAATGTATGCGTGTCTAACATCAATTCTAGTCTAACGACCAAGCTCCGTACACTTGACACAGTGTATTCAATGCACTGATCGGCAGCTCATTGTCCCCTTCCCGATAGCGGGTTAATCGAGGGCAAGGTTAAGGGGTTAGATCACTGTCCTTTGAGATACCCTATGACACCTGAACTCTGAACCTCTCAGTTTCCTTGCTTCCTTCTTGCGTCTGGTAAACCGTTTTTCACCCTTTCGCGTCTTTCACTGACAATGAAAGGTCAACGGTAGTTGTTGTCTGTGCAGCGCGTTTTCCAGCTTCCAATTCTCGTGGACTCTGTTATCAGTCGCGTCTTCGAAAGAAGCCCGAGTCCCAACTGCACCTAATCGAATTTTCAAACCCCGAAGCCGAGACGCTCCGACTCGGTCTGAGTCTGGTGCCAAAACCGACTGACGGTTCGGCGGATGGACCAGCTACCACCCATCCACCCACCACCCCCGGCGCTCTCGTTCGCGGCAGGAGCAGTAGCACCAGGAGCAGCAGCAGCAGCAGCAGCAGCAGCAGCAGTGCCTCGCGATTCTGTGATTCTGTGTGTGATAACCTAGGGGGTGTCGGCCATGCTGGGGACTGAGGGGCGCCGGGATCAATAGGAGGTAGTGCCCTGCACCCCGCGCCCACCAGCCCCAAAGTGAAGGCGGGAATTCGCGCGCATGTCTGACTATCCTCGACTTCTCGGTGTGGGTCTGCGTCTGTGTTCGCGTCCTATGCACCTTGGGACCAAACTCCGCGGGAACAGAACCAAACCGATGGTAGGGGGGTCAAGGGGTGGTACTACAGGAGATGATGGCAATGGCGTTCGTTGTCGGCGGACACGTTTGTGTGGATCATGGATGGGTCTAATGCAGCGATGTAGAATCCCCACGCAAACTACCCCATCCATTTCCCACCCCTCCGAACGGTGGAGCAGTAATATCGGGGTAACGAATCCATAACTTCCCTTTTTTCCTGCTAGCTTCTTTTCTTCTTCAACTATTTCGATGCAGACGAGTTTTACCCACCCCTCCCCCCTCCCTCCTGCAGATTTATTGCGATGCAAAAACAATCATCGGAGTCTTACATACTACGTATCGTTATATTACGTCGTGGACCATGGATTCGAAAATTTTATACCTGCGGTGGTCCAGAACCTGGATAATGATTCTGAACTAGCAAAAATGGCTCTTGTAGAATTTTGGTCGCAGAATCCCGATCTGATAATAAAAATTCCTAAACACGGATACTGTTGAAGTCGGTATTAATTGAATTCATGATCACTTAATACGTGAATGTTTGTGTTTTTTAATACACTGTATATGCTTGGGATTCAAAGATTCTGCAGAGGGTTACAAGCAAATCTCAAAATATCGCGTGACAATATGTGCATTCTTTTTAAATCCACACCATGTATCCAGTCAATTTTTACGGTCAAACTCTGAAACGTGAGAAAAGAAAGTTGAAGGTTTTGAATTGACGTTGAGATGCTATAATCAAAGTGGTTAAAAAAATACCGAAACACAGCGGCAATAAGATTGACAGTAGTTGGATGCATGAAAATGGTATCCACTCGTATTTATTGACAGGTTGTAACCTCGAGCGAAGATGCGATCAGTAGTTGAGGCAGGTCGGAATCCTAGAGATGGATGATCACGCCTTTGGCTTGCGATTCGAGCCGGTACTTGTGAAGCAGAAAAGGTTTTGGACACGAACGCTTCATTTAGTCACAAGCACGATTCAAAATTCGCGCCGGCGGGAAGCGTAACGAATTCAAAACCGAATGGTATTACAATGCCACAGACCTGACGTACATACAATACAGTAAAATCGTATTTTTTTTTTTTATAGAAAATAAATGATCTCCTCCCCAATCGTTATGGTTATTATTACTTTCTGAATATTGTTCTTGTCTTTCATTCGTGCGCATTATGGGTTTTTCGTATTTAAACAAGAAACGCACTCCGTTTTACTGTAAATTACACAGACTGTTGCAGAAATAACGATGCGTGCACATCGGATCGGGCGTAGGGCGTGCTCTCGTGCTTCGATACGGTCGATACGACGGTACCCGTGTCTCCACTACCCACCTTGTAGGAGCAGAGCATAGATTCGCCATTGCATCGCGATACTTAACGTGTAGGGATGCTACGATTTTGCTGCTCAGGTACCGCGGATAATTTGCTGAAGCGTCTTACATGCGGTAGCGTGGAATTAATACATTTAAATTTTTTCGTCACACTCCACTGTACTCATTGAATTTTAAAAAGCTTCGACGAGATCAAAAACGCCAGACCTGTGTGTCTAAATAATTTTTATACATTTTTGAGAATTTCTAACTGAACTCGAGTGAACATAGTGGAGATCATTATTCATTTGAAAAATGTTGAACTGTTCTTATTTTTTACAGCAATACTATTCGATGGATTTATTCACCAAAATTTTTTCGGATGAGAGTAATTAAACTTAATTCTTCACCTGTTTTTCAGATATAAGATTTTAAACTTTATACCTCAGCTACTTTGAAATACAAATTATACATGAATTGTGAAACTCTGTGAAAAATTTCAATACTTAAAGATCTCCAAAATTTTTATAATACTATTCACTTTCATCCAGAAATTCGAAAATTTGAGAATCTCGTTTTTCTTCTGTCTTTATTATTAATCTGATTGTCAAATATGATTATTCAAAGAGTGAAATGTAGTTACGCTATAAGATTTCGTCTGTCAGGAATATTTTGAAAACACAAAAACAATTGAAAACTTTTATTCATCAACTGGACGAACAGATTTTGAAAAGTGTAAAAATTTGAAAAACGAACCAAAATTGAAATCCTCAGTAGAGTTAATTTTCGATTACGTCGAAAATAGAAAATAGAAACGAAAATAGGAAAGAGTCAACAATCACTAATTCTCATCTTCGAACTTTGAATCCTATAAATCCATCCATTAAGCAATCCAATCTAAAATCCCTGATACTCGACAAAGCTTTTAAGGAAGGAACTCCACGCCTAACCATAACTGTCGCCATCTATTAAGTGAGTTAACAAATATTCTCCAGCAGTAGAATGTGGCGCATGTCGGCAATGAACGGTTCTAGCGAGCCACGAAGCGGACACAATTTCTTCTCGTTTTCCTCGCTCAGTAGTCGACAATATAGATTCCTGTCTGATTGGAACCATCAGGGAGCGCCAGCGTCGCTCTACGACCCCCACCTGACTAGCTTCATCCCCCCCCCCCCCCCCCCCCCATTTAACCGAGCTGCACGTCTCGACAGGTCGTACAGCAAGCAGCTCCTGGGCCCCTGTCGGGATGGACGAGGTGAGGATGGGAGGCCGCAACGAACTGACTCTGCGAAAGGTTGCAGCCGCGTATTCTCGTCTATCTATACTCTGTACGTACTTGCGAATATTTCCGAAGTCATGACCGAGTGATAATCTCGGCGTCTATACCTCCGAGAGCTTGATTGTGGTGGTACTGGGTACAGTTAACGGCTGACTCGTGAGACCAACGATCTGCAGCGCAGGTACTCGATCCTGCTACCAGAAAAATGATGGTCAAGGAGGACGAGGAATGGATATTGAATATGGAAGAGGATGAGATTCGGAAGAAGCGCAAGATGCGAATCTTTGTTACGATATTTATCACATTTACAGATTCACGTTATCTAAGAACATGGAAACCACTGATTGTGAGGAAATAGACACTATGAAGAAGAAACCGAATTCTAGCATAGAATGAGAAGCAAAAAAGGATGAGGAACCAGTCCCAATTCCAATTTCAGACTCTTATCATTAGAGAACTAACGATAAATGTCCACCATAAAGAAACACGATGCAAAATCTAGAAAGAAGAAGATTAGTGACATTAGATTTTCTTTGTATTCCACAACATTGATACAGATCAGTGTCAAGTTGTAAATCCGATGACGATCCCAGGCCTAGACAATTAAAGAATCGAAAATCCACTGAAGAAACAGATAACAAAGAGACAAAGAAGAAGAGGTATAAAAAGCTCAATGACTATTCACCATCACAAGTGAAACCTCTTACATCACGAGGAGTGGCAATTTTTGAAAAGATTAATCTGAGTAACTCATTGAGGTGCATTTTGAGTGACTGATCTTTGAATCAGCCAGTGCCATATTCGGTTCAAAGTTCTCCAGTGCGAGTAAGTATCTCTCCGCGTGAGTGTTGGAGAGTGAATTAGCACCGACCAATTCCGACGAGTTAACCTCCCAAATGCAGATGAATAGAATTCCCTGAATAAATTTCCGGGTTAGAGAGTCAAATTCCACGACGACTGGACACCCAGACGGAATAGTGGGTACTCGGGTACGATTGATGGGAGTAGGTAACAGAACGTATTCTGAGACAGCGGTGCCGACCGGTGACTGTCTACCGCTATTCATAACAGCCAAGAGGCATACAGAGGTATTCTGACAAAGAAGTGAAGGTTCGTCGGAAGTTTGAAGGTGGACTAGGCGACGGGAAGGGGCGGGGGCAGAAATCCATAAGGTCAAAGCTCGAGCGGTGCAACTCGTTACTTTGCCAGCTCGCTGCTGTTGCTGCAACGCGAGACGAAACTGGCGAGTGATCTGAACTCCAATAGATAAAGCGAAGCGAACTGAGGAAAATCCTTGAGCGCGATCCGCCCGGGCGGCCGTTGAATGCTGGCCCTGGTTGCCCACCTCCTCGTTCATCTCCGGTAGTGCATTTAACCAGGTACCGTTCGTTTTCGAGCCCTCCTTCTCCCTGCCTCCGAAGCCTCGAAGCGTTGTCGCCGCTTGCGAGGAACGGGCGAAGCGTTTTTGTCCTATTTGCCAACTATTTTTGGACACGAGAAAATTCAAAGCGGGGATCAACTCGGGCGACAACGACGTGGCGTGCATCCACGCATGGGGGCTGCATCAGAAATAGACGCTGCACACTCGAGCTGCCGGTCATGTTGCTACTACTGAGTTTCCACGATTATAGGTTCAACGGGATTTCTAAGCCGGAAATGCTCAAAGAGAAATACTTGTTTTCCAACATAAAATCAGCCGGAATTTTAGGAGGACGAAAACGTGACGAAATAGAAGAAACAAAACAGTACTTAAAACTGGATTGCTCTCAAAAGTAGACAGCACAGCGATTTTCGTATCAACAAAAAAAAACAATCGCACTTTCTGCTTGCTACAAAAGCCATGGTATGACCAATCTGATTGAGTGACTTTGCCATCCGCAATTCCAGCAGAGGAAAATCAACCTTCCAACCAGGATCAATCGACCTCTCAACAGTTCAAAAGACTGTTATTTCGTTGCACAAACTAAGCCTCTGAAGATACTGTAATGGTTTGAATCGGTCTCGATGTTTTAGTGAAGTTTTTATCGGATTCGAACGACTGCTTATAAAGACAAAGGACATGCCAATCCGGTGACTTCTTAAATATTTCAAGTTTCCAACCATAATGAGAATGATTTAGTGAAATGAACCCTTCGCGATCATCCGGTGATCTGGAAGAGCCGATGACCGATCAAGATCAGGGTTTGTCTGTATTCTGGACTGAACTAGCGACCAATGAGTATGCCGGCCACACTGCATAGCCACAGCCTTACCCACCACGGCCACACAACCACTCTCGCCAGTAAGTATACAAGGTACGGCCCGAATCCATATACTAAGTCGAGAATACGCATACCGATGCACGATCCAGGTAAAAGCACACACACCGATCGAGGAGTCTCAGCATCGGTACGGACCGGTCAAAGATTGTTCGAGTAGATATAACCGCCCCTGCGAAGTAGCAACGGAACTTTACCGAGCGTTAGGTATACAAGGTGTCCCTATTACAGGGTTAAGGAAGTCCCTGGTACGAAAAATAGGTAAAAATTACCTGGCAAAACCGCCGAGAGAAACAGTATTACTTTCAAAAAGTCGTTTCGCGTGAAATAGAAAAGGTCAAGTCAAAAAGTTTTGCTCGTTCTCTTTTTCTCCTGTTTTTTGGTGCCCAATGTCGCTTTCAAGCGTTACGTTATAAAGGGGGTAGAAATTCTCGTGTGGAAAAAATTTTCACGACTTTGCGCACGTGATGTGTATATATGTGTATACATGTGGGTGTCGATACAGGTATGTGTATACCGAACTTGGGTAATAACTCCGTGACTGCGTGACACCGTGACGAAACATAAAGTGTAATATGGAGTGTGCCCTGATCGTGTGAGAGCGTTCAAAGCGTATCTATGTATTTTTAGTATCTGTGTATGTGTTTAGCTGTACGTAGCTGGCCGTATGTTATGTGCGATACGAGGCTACACGCTATCGCATAATTGGGATCTTAATTCTTAACTTCAGAGAAATTTTTATGCATATTATACGCGGATACATGTACACAAAGGTTGGCAAAGTTACGGTATAATTTTAACCTCGTTTTAGACGATGTATACACCGCAAAACTATAACATTCCCAATATGGAAACGACGCTGGTTTTACCCTCACGAAGAATCCAACCCCTCTAGGATAATGTTTACTCGTTTAATTTACCAGGTTGTAGATCTGTCGGATGTACAGTCGGGTAAAAAAATTTTATAAATTCAACGTTTGGAGACAAAAAGCTTAGTGACACATTTGGATAAAGCCAATGATTCAATTAAAACTCAGGCCTCTTGACGCGGAAGAAAATTTTAACCCGTGAATCGTGAACTGAAAAAGAAATTTTTATAACTTCCTGCTCGCTGGCTTCTCACTTGAACCAAAACCGTTCACCAGCTTATTATCCGGTACTCAAGACAAGCTCGGAACTGTTCTGACGGCAAAAATTTCACTAAAAATTCGACTGTACAGGTGAGTTCAGAAAAGTTCGGACAATTTTGTTCGAGCATCAGTATCCTTCAGGATAAAATAATTGGCGTGAGGGGAAAAAATTTCAGAAGATTAAAACCGGCCAACGAAAAATGAGAAACGTCAAAACGAAAAGGACTCACCTCCTCGTTAACCGACTTCTGGTGTCTTGCGTTCCTGCACATCCTGCAAGGGCATAGTTCCTTCTCCCTGGTGACTCCGTCGCTCCTGTTATCGCGCCACTCCTTGGCAGTGAGAATCTGCGGCGGTGGTGGTGGAACGGGGGGTGGTAGGGGACTGGTGGCAACCTCGAGGCTGTCAGAGCTCGAGTTGTGTCTTCTGGGTGGTGTGCCGTTGGAGACAACGCTGGCGGCAAGGGTGATCTGTGTTCCATTTTTGGGTATATCGGGCGCCCTGAGGGTGCCGTTCTGGTGTGCGTAAGAGCCCGAAGACGAGGTAAAAGAGTGCGAAAGCGAGGTGGGCCCGGCGGGCTGAGGCCTGAGGAAATCGTCGAGAAGGTAAAAGCTCTGGGCGCGATTAGCGCGGGCCCCAGACTCATCCTCCGCCCCTGGAGGATCCTGGTACAATCGTCGACTGACGCGCGAACGCTCGCTAGAGGGCGCGACGAGCTCACAGCTCTCGCGATAGAGCTCGCGGCCCGTGCGCGAGGCGCGGGCTGAGTGGGAACCCTGAGGCTGTACGGTGCGTGTGGCAGCCCTGGCGCGTGGGGCGGAGCTCGGGGCCTCAGGCGCGAGTCCCGAGTGGATGGGGCCTTGGACGGGGGTCCGGAGCAACGCGCCAAGAGAGCGCCATCGGCGGTCCTGACTGGCGGAGCCCGAGGAGGCTGAGACACCAGTTCCTGCCGCCCACTTCCGCTCGTTACCAGGTGAAGCGACGGACGGTGTGGGTACGGCTGAGCTCGCTGACCACTTCCGGTCGCCACGGTCGTTGGGGGTGGAGCTCGTCGAGCTGGACCACTTCCGTTCCGGGGTCGGTAGGGCCTCGTCCCGGGGCCTGAACTTCCACCAGGACGAGGTCGACGTTGTCAGGAGATTAAGAGCACCGCGGAGTGGGTTGTTAGTCCCAAAATTCTTCCCGTACTCGCGCCCCTTTGCCGGCGTAGCCTCGAGCTCGCGCTCTCGCGCCCTCTGCAACGTCTCTCTGAAGCTACCGGCCCCCCCCTCCTCCTCGTAAAGGACTCCCGTCGTACTGCGCAGCCGCGGACGCGTGCGCGCGAAACCGTAGTCGTTTGAATCCAGCTGCAGGACTCGGTCCTCGCCCGCATCCCCCTTCGTGCCTACCACGTACCCCTGTGACCCCAATGTGACCCCCAAACTGTGCTGGGGGTTCGGTTGCTGCGGCAGCGTCGACGTCCTCGCCCTGTGACCCTCTCCACCGGCACCCCCACGCTGCAGGCATGAGAAACTGGCCGAGTGCCTGAGGCTCGAGGGCGGGTTACTCGGCTGGCTCACTCCCAGCATGGTCTTCTTCTAACGGCGTCTATGATCGGAGTGAAAATGACGTTGATGGTGACGGCGTTTTTTCTACCAGCAATCATCTATGCCCGCAGTATTTTTGTTACTTGTGTTGCTGGTAGCTTTCAATTTTGTTTTGTTTAATTTTTTTTTTTTTTTTTATATATATATATATGTTTCTCTTTGGTCAGCTGATCTAACAATTTTCATCAAACAACGTTCGTGTTTTCATCATTGACATCTATCCACCGGTGCTTCAAACTCTCTAGTTACACCGAATTCGTCACCCTCGATTTGACGACACATTTTTCCACCATGATAACGATTACGAAAACAATGATTCTATTTTTCACTGTTTTCTTTTTTCTTCTTAATTTTTCTATCTAGCATAATTTCGTTTTTGTTTCTTGCATTGCATTTCTTATTAATTCGCTACATTGGCAGTGCTTCGAGGACGGATCTTTTTCGTTGTGTTTTATTGATTTTCTGTATTTTTTGTATATACCTACATGTATATATACATTTTTTTTTTTTTTTTTTTCAGACAACAGTCGAACCCATGTCGCTCCTAATCTGTAACAGAAACCAGGAACAAGGGTAGGGACAGTGAAACTAAAAATAATCAGTAAGAAACTTATGCAGCAAGAAAGAGCGAGAGCAAGAGAGAGAAACAGTAAAATTGAAAATAAAAACCAGCTAGTGAAACAGAGTAAAATGAAGAAAAAAAAGAGAAAAAAAATGAAAATAAAATAAAATCAGATTGAAATAACGCTGCAGCAATGATGTGAATGACCGAATAATGGATGTAACGTAATACTTGTGTGTGTGTATATATATATACATATACGCACACATATATATATATATATATATATATATATATATACATATGCGTAGCTTTACGCGCGACTTAAATCTAACACGACAAATAAAACATGAGAGATCCTGCTAAGTTACGGCGTTCGTATATGTGCAGGATGAAGCATAATTTCTCGACGAGGCAAGTAAATTAATTAATTATGGTATGTAACGATGATGCGGTGCGACTATGAAATGCCGCGTGCAATCAAGCTTTCGTTAATCGTGCGGATGTTGGTAGTTACGGCGCGAGCGCGAGTGATGAAAAATAGGAGGTTCAAATTTTTTCTCGATTCGTCAATTTTTCCTCGGGTTGAATAAAAAGAAAAAAAAAAAAAAAATACTCGGGACAAAAAATAAATCAAATAGAAACCGGCGATCAACGATCATTAGCGTAATTCTTGTGTAATCGAATCGATAATTGATTGCAAAATGAACGATTCATATTAGACGTTAAAATAGTTGGAAACAAAATTTTACCTCGCGTGAATCGTAAGACGGAGATTCGTTCCACGTGGCCAAAAAAAAAAAAAAAAGCTGTAGAAAGACGTTGCAACGGTAGTTCGAAAATTAATATAAAATTAAAATGGCCAGCTTGCGTTTACCGCTGTATATATAATATATGGTGCAAGTGCTGATATCCGTGATATAAGCGTGCAGTAATTCAATTGTAAGTAATCGGAAGCAGGAAGGAGGGCACGGGAAGTCACACACAAATTCTTCTTTCATTTTCTATTCAACGATGGTCAGGTATATAAATACTCCTCTCGGTGATCACAATGCTCGGGTCATTTACAGGATTAGAATTTTATATACAACCTGGAATAATTAACCCCAAGAGTTAAGCGGTGACGTGGGTATACATATATATATATATATATACAGCAACGTGGGAAAAGATCCTGATCAATGGATATTACACGTGGATAAAAATGCAAAACCTAATGAAAAAAAACCGAGGGTCGAAGTTCTCCGTCGTTTAAATAACGAGGTCGAATAAATATCCTGGAAAAACATTTCAACTGTGACTAATTACTCTTATCGGTATTATTATTATTATTATTATTATTATTATTATTGTTGTTGTTGTTGTTGTTGTTGTTGTTGTTGTTGTTGTTACTATTGGTTATAGGTGAAAAGAGAACCCTGTAAAGGTAACGAGAATTTCAAGATGTTGTAGCGACGAATTAATACGCCGACGAAGAGAATAATTGCAAGTATTGATCATTTGCTTATTTGGAGACAGAATACAATAATTTTTAATGTATTTACGAATTCATTGGTGAAAAAAAGAATTAACGTAGACTCGTTTGAAAGGCCTAAGTTTTGCTGTTTTTTCTTTGATAACAAATATCTGATTGGATGAGTTACGAATTCAGTTGTCCGACGATAAAATGAGACGTGAATCTGTGATTTTTTTAATGTAATTTTTAAATGGTATTAAATTTACGATCGATATAATAAGCTACTTTTTAGCAAAGATTGTTAAAATCGAGAATTCTTCAGTCGTATTCTACATTTTGATTTCCAATTACCGTAAAATTTTTGCTGAACGTTGACAGTTTTCTTTTCAGGGCCGCAAAGATTCGGATGTCGCATGATTGTCTCTGAATATTGCTTCGTGGACGAATTTTCATGCGTTTATTATTTCCGTAAATTGAATTCAATTTTTACATTCGCTTTTGTAACACTTCGGGTTACTGTAATGAATCACATTTATTAAACAAGCGAGTATAATATTTTCAAATATCGCATCCACCATTCATCGATTTATCCTTCATTATCCCCGATCCTTCGAGATGAAAAAAAAAACTTGTCTAATTATTGCAGAATGTGAAAAATTCGCAATTGCCGTTGATTGTACTATAAATTCGGATTACACAAAGCCATGATAATATTACAAAAAAGTTTCACCCTTATTATGGTAAAATACTTGAATTAAATTATAAAGATACAACGATAAAGTTAAGCTTACACGTTAACTAGCGTACAGGTATACATACACAGCCAGTTGTATAACCGAAACGGATCTCATTTACGCGAGAGAACCTTACACGGTATTAAATTACACACGCGGAAGAACAAACCGGTAAAAAGTCGAAACTAAGATCGAAACCTGCGCTAAAAGAAGAACAAAAAAAAAACATTGTAGAGAAAAACGAAAAATACTTCACAAGACGCAAAAAGAGACGGAAAGACACAGAGTCGTGCACTGAGAAAAATTTTTAGGTCCGGTCACCGCTCAGTCCTTTACTATTTTCATTTTTTACCGCAATCGAAAAATGTAGTTCTAGATGAAAAATGAAAATTAGTTTTCTAGCTGTTACCGGAAAGTCTGGTATCCGCTAGTATTCTTTCTTATCACGATCGCTGTTGCTATATTTTCTTGCAACTGTTGCGAAAATTCAATGCTTGTGCAAGAATAAATTGACGTCAAAGCCTTGTTTAACTAAAAAAGTAAAGTAAACCTAAGAAACTGATTTTACGTTGCAAAAACCAAAAAATGATCGACGATGGCTTAAAATGGTTAGGCGTACCTCGTTTTTCGTAATCCCAACAATATTCAAACAGTTTTTTTCAAACGATATCTGTTTTACTGAATTTTTCTAGTTACTGTAACAAATGAAATTTTTCTCAGTGTGAGAGTACTTGGAAACCACAACTGCTGGACGTTTAAACAAACATCGTAATAAGAAGTTGGGCAACATTTGCAAAGAGAGAGAGAGGAAGAAAGAGAGAGAGAAAGAAATGCAATAATCTACTTCGGCCGACGCGTTTTTCAAGAAAATCAAACTGTGACGTACACAGAATACCGCGTGTGATCAGCCCGACTGACAATGAACGTGCGGCGTCGAATATAACAGTGGAGTGAAAGGTTCGAGCAATCGCGTGTGCGAATATCGTAAAGGCGGAGTATATTCACATACAGTCGTCGAGAAAGAGAGAAAGAGAAAGAGAGAGAGAGAGAGAGATATAATTTTGCATCTGGAATTTATTCAGTGCAGTCTCGAGAATCTGAGCTACGTTTTATGTACTGCGCGAGTTGAAAGAAAAGAATGATGAGAAGAAAAAGAAGAAAGATTATAAGCTGTGTGCATCAACGCGCAATGAGTCAGTGTGTCAGTCATTAGTCAGTGAGACAAACGATGCCTGCAAAGATTCAACAGCATTATTGCGTCTGTTTGAGAGAAAACTTTGTTTATTGAGTTATCGTTGATTTTCCGATGAGTCGTCTTCGGTTATCGAATTGCAAGCTGCGATATTCGAGTCGTTCGATTCGAGGAGCATTGAATTGATTTTTATCCGCTCTGCCTCGTCGCCCGCTGCTTTACGGCTGCAAGAGTCATCATCATCATCATCATCGTCATCATCCACGGTAGGTAATTAGGGTAATCATCGGGGTTCACAGTCTACATAACATTTCGTTCACCGCTGTGAATCCAGGCTTATGATTGCGAGTGTTTATGGGATGAAGAGATTATCGAATCGTCCAAGTTACAAGTCGATGTGCAAAGGTATAAAAAGTTGGGCCGGGAATGAAGTTCCGAATGCGCCTGACGAAGAATTATTTCGTGGCGAAACTTGAAGTAGGGAAATCAAATTTTTACGTAATAACGAAGTTTCGAATGGCCGGAAACCCGAAAAACTCAAAGTTACGAAATTAAATATTCTGAAAACTCAAGTTACGATAGGACAAAATTTCCAAAAGTAAAGTTCTGATGGAGAAAAATTCCGAAAAATAAGGTTTCCAGCTAGTGAAATTCCGACAATTAAAATATACTCACACAGCGTAGTTTTTTCAACGAGTGGGCGTGAAAATCTGAGAAAATCTAAAATCGGAACGACCAGGATTCCGAACGTAAAAACATCCAAAATCCAAAACAAAAAAAGGTCCAAGTGGTGAAATTGACCCAAGCCAGAAGTTTATAGAGCTGAAAATCTTCGATCATTCTGGACTTCGAAGTTTCGGATTTTCAAATTTTCCTAATATCGCACTTCCGGAACTTTGACAATCGGGTTTCGGACCGTTCGAAACTTTGACGTTTCGTCAAAGTTTGATTTCTTTGCTTCAAATTTCGCGACAAAGCAAAAATGGGAATTTGGCGTTTTTGACACTTTTCAAATTCGGAATTTCAACCCCGCCAAAAAAATTTTAAAACTACTCCGGCATCTCTCATTATGATTGTTAGCGAAATGTAAAGAAAATCAATGAGAAGCAGAAAAAAAATCAGAGAATTAACAGAATTCCGACTATTTTTTCTTCTTGAAATTCGCAATCATATCACAAAAAATAGTTTCGTGACTGGGACGATATTACCAGGTCCTTTTCAATGACCAAGTAAACGACCTGCAGAGCTGATTGTGAGATGTTGGATCGTCTTGAACTCTGTCGACCGGATGTAGCCGGGGTAATTTAATCGTTGAAGAAAAACGCTGCTCCGCAGTGAGCCGCAAGGCATGAAGTTTTAGACGGGAGTCGTGATCGTTGCACCAGATGCTTCGTGCGCCACGTTTTCCCATCTTCTTTCTGCCTTAGATATGGTATATTTTCAAACCCCGATGAACGAATTATAAATAAGCGCATCCGCTGTTGGACACCAAATTGTTGTTGACAAAGTAGACTAAAGTGAAGAAAAGAAAAAAAAAGAAAAATTGGGTCTCGATAAAATTGGCTGATCAAAATTTATGAAATGGAAATTAGGTTGGACGAGAAAAGTGAACCCGATTGTATACGTGATGAACGTGAATTTGAAATTTGTTGAGAAACTTTTTAACCGATCGTTGTTGATCCGTCGAAGCTTTGAACCCGGGTGAAAATACGTGTACACGGTTTTAGGTACATATATTTACAACACCGTGTATGCAAATTGCATATTGTAAACAGGCCGCTCGGTATTGGAAATTCATTTCATCGATTTGTTATTCAAATTATTCCCATCGGATGAAAGATTTCACAAGATATATTCATTCTCTCCTCCACCGTCTCTTGTTCCGACTCTGATTCCCATTTCTCCATGTCAAAACGCATACGTATTATCTACGTGTATGTATATTATTATTATTAATCCACTCACCCCGAACGACTTTGTCAAAAACGAGATACTAGATATCGAGAGAGAGAGAAATTGGATAAGATCTGGAAAAAAAAGCTCGGAATAAAAATCGCGCCTAGTCTTATTGTTTACCGAATACGTAGATCAAAAATTTGTATTTATTGAAATCGTGATCAAATATTTATACATATACTTGAATTGATTGTTAATTTTTTGTACAATACCATCGTTATCATCAGTCGACTAAAAGATGCTTACTAAAATAGTGGGTACGAATGAAGAAATATTTTTTTTTTTGAAATCGTCGAGAAAAAGAAAAAGAAATCTCATCGAACGTTTTTCTTTTTTGCAAAAAAAAAAGTAAAAATTACGCTAACGTTTCGTGAAACAACTGGGTACCCTGATTTTCGGTGATTGAAGAATTAATTTTGTCGGTGAGCCTGAAGTCAAGATACTATTGTAACGAGAACTGCTTTGAATAATCCTGCCTAACTAAAAACATAATTCGACTGATCTAGTAAACTTATAAGCAAAGACTCGACGATGAATGGTATCGGCGTTAAGCGGAAATAAAAATTTCTCTCAGTATAGATTCGTAATCGTTGGGTAAGATTTGTAATACAAGCTCCGATTATAAAGTTTCTAATAAAGTAACGGGTACTTATACGGTATATACCTAGACATTTAACGAAGGGTAGAATGCGGGTTTGAAATGTGGGGAGGGGGAGGGGGGGTAAATCTATAGGCAGGGATGTCGCCCAGTGGGACTGCAGAAGCCACCACTTTGGGGGATAATTCCTCCGTCGGGAAGTAAAGGGCGAAACGTTGAAAACGGTGAACGAGGCCCAACGTAACCGGCGTCGTTATCCACTGCGATACCTACGCAAGCAGAGCTTTTTCTCCTCCTCACCCCCATAATGCCGGAGTCACGCGATTCGCGGGCTTGTGCGTTGCTTCTGTCAGCCGAAACGCTCGCCCGCCTGACATGAAAATCGGTATTAAATGCTGCTTCTGCTGCCGCTGATGCACTGCCTCGAAAACCGATAGCCGCATAAATCTTAACCATTAAAATTCCCCGTGCCGGGATCACCGCCGTCGCGATAATAACGCGGACCGTTTGGTAAGTTTCGAAAAATAAAATTGGGAATATTATACGGTTCGAGAAATTTACGGTCTTCGAATAATGAATAAAACAGGTCCGCGGGTGAAAAAAAAAAAAAAAAAAAAAAAAATAATAAAGAAAAACATAAGTGGCGTGTTTTTGGTAAACAATAAGTTTTCGGGTCCGCTGAATTCCAAAAATTACTTTCGTTTCCCTCCCTTCGCGTACAGTATTTTTGGAAAATACAAGGTGTTTGCATAAAGGAAAAAAAAAAGTATAACAATAGCGAAGGAAACCACCAATTTATTACAATAGACTGAACAATATTACTTTTACAAATTAAACAAACGATTTCTTTAAGAAATTTTTTCAGCTTTCCATTTTCTGTTTCCCTGTTTGTATTTATTCTTGATTCTCATTTAAATACATATTAAATGGAAGTAGGAAATCACTTTTGTATAGAATTTTTAAAATCAAGAATAGGATATCAGTTTTCGAATTAAACCGGAGTTTCACTCCGAATGGAAACTACAGGCACGGGTAAAAAAAAAAAAAAAACCTGACGCGATGGAATTTTTTGAATATTTTTCCCGGTTTGAGTGAGTGAAAATCTGTTAGAAATAGCATTAAAAAAACATGTGCAGTTTTTTGGTTGCAAACCTGTGTAATCCAAGCATCGAACATCGCTAATCCCAACCATTGTCATCTTTTTTGCAGCATAAATCTACGTTTCACATTTTTTTTTAACAATTGATTTTCGCTAATTTTCTGTTTTCACTGTCGACTAATTTTCACACGTATTTCAGGTATCGCGTATAAAGCATGCAACGGTCATTCAAATCTCATGGTCATTTTTGCCGGGCAAAACATTTTCGTTTCTTCTTGAATTTTTGTACCTCTCGTGCAATTTTTTAGATTCTCGTATAACTGTATCGGCAAAAATATCCTCTGTGTCTTTTTATCTCATTTTTATAATCGGTCGTTTCGAATACGAGCTTAATTCGTTATATGCTCAATCACAATAACGAAGAATAAAACTTTTCTATCAAGTTTACAACTGAATATTTACCAGTGATTTTATTGATCGTCGGTGAAATTACTTTGCTAGAATATCAGAAGCTCCTTAGAGTTTCGACCCTTTTTCCCGGTACATAAATTCAGAAATAATACCAGTCGAATCCCGTAAAATGTTTTTAATCTGATGAAAACTCTCGATTTTCACCTAAGGTTTAGCTTGGAGTTTTATAAGCTGAGTAATTTCGACAAACACCGATGAAATTTCGTAAATTTCTGTACAAACTTTTTCAACACTCAAGAAATTGTTCCACAAAGTTTTTACGCAATAACATCAAATCTGACTAAATCCATTCTGGTCAATTTGAAGCCTGCTGGAAAATGGTCAAATTCATGAAATCCTACAAGGTGGTCACAAATTTTTAGGAACAAAAAATTCCGTGACATTTCCAGCTTTTCCAGGACCTAAAACCCTAATTTTCCCCTGAAATTTTACCAGTTCCAGTAAGTTACTAAAACCTAAATCGTTCAGCCTATCAACTTTATATTCGGTTCAAATTCAATTCGAATTGAACAAAAAAAAATATTATGGTACAAAAGAAAAGTCAGTTTAAGCCAATTTGATTTCTCTAGGAGAAAAAGTAAACTTGTTACCTCCAAAAAATCATTCCTAATTTCCACGTTGAAAAACCGATGTCTTTAGTTTTTTTTTTTTTTTTTTTCACGACCGAATTAAAAATCTTCCCAACAAATCCAGGTTTTCCACGACTCCTTTTAAACACCCTAAAATTTCCAGGTTTTCCATGCGCCTGACCACGCTGTCCTGCGAAATTATTTAAACAATCAACCTGCGAAATAAACCGAAGAAAATGCAACGTTTTTCCAATCGCACTTCGTTCTTTCCCCACCTTTCCGATCAATGCCGCATCGTTTTACCATTACGGGTATTCTCCCAGAGCACTCGACGATGAAAACCTATCACGACTTGAAGCGATGGAATGCATCCGGTGGGTCGAATATGGGTATGAAACCCACTCTGGTACACAGCAGTTAAAATATGATTGATCCGAAAATAGATTTCGATACCTCCTCTTCCCTAAAGGGGGAATTTTCGGAGGCTGAGGGTGAATGCCGACCGATCGATGCGAGCATCGCACCCTTCGTACATACCTCGCGCATTATATACTCGTTGCACGCGTACACGTCGTGTGTCAGGACAGATTTCAGTTTAACAGGGAATTTCGTTCCCCGAAAGTTTCAAACAAAGAATATTAAAATTAGGAGTAAAAAAAAAAAAAAAAAAAAGAGAACCTGCCAAGAACTATTTTTCAAGCAAATTCATCTCGTTCCCCTGATTTCACCGACCTCTTTTTTTTCTCCTCTGTCCTTCCATTTTCCGTAACTTCAAAAGCTCGGAGATTTTCTCCGTCGCGTCGTCTCCGAGCTTTCGAGCTTCTGCATCACTACGCGTACAACGAAACAACGAATCTCTGCAAGCCTTTATTTTTTCCTTGATCTCGAAATTGCAAAGAAGCACGTTTCGTCGTAAAAATTTTTTTTCCTCTGTTCCGTATTTTTTCTTTTTTTTTCATCTTACACCTCTTTCCTGGCGTGTGATAAGAAAATTTTTTACCAAGCGGATATTCGAAAAATTCACAACAATCATTTCGCACATTTCAAAGTCCGGAAAGAAAAAAGCTCTGTGGTAGTTTTTGGCGAAATTTGAGCAAGAAATCAAATATTTGAAAGAGTCGTGTGATAAAGAAAAAAAAAAAAAAGAAAAAATTAAGAATACCGCATTTTTGATCCCTCCGATTATTATTCTTCCGGCGATCTTATCACGTCGACGTTACATAAAATCGGGAAGGAAAGTTCGAGAGGAGGTTAAATTTCCGAACGTGGCATCGATCGGAGGTTGATAACGAAACGCGAAGCAAAATTCTCGGTGCCGATATTGTTTCCTGGTGCAGCTGGCCGACCGGAGGTAAGAAATACTTACGATTAGAGGAGGAGGAGGAGGAGGAGGACCTTACCGAGGCGCTAAGGAAAGGAATTACACGAAGCGTCGAGTGTTTCAAGGAGACGAGCCCCAAGTGTCTTCTCTGCGTTTTTCTCCTCGTGCGTATTTACCGCCACCTCCGTCGCCGACGAAGAAGGTGTGCGTGGCGGGTTTCGGTCGAGGTTTTCCCACACGTTACAAAGCGCGGCTGGTCAAGCGTGTCCGAAGGCATTCGATCCAGACAACGCGGCGTCTCGGTATCCCCGTTTCTCTCATCCTCTTTCACAAATCTTCGGTCAAAGTGAAGAAAAAAAAAAAACAAAAGAAAAACAAATAAAAAAAAAAAAAAACAACAGAAGAAACAAATGAGAGCTAACGAGCAGAACAAAATTGGAACGAAATCAAACAAACATTTTATTTTTTTCTGGTTTCTAGAATGATTTTAACAATTTGAACCTAAAATTTTCGCATTTGAAGAAAAAATTGCAAAGAAATCAAACAAACATATTTTTTTCTGGTTTGTAGGATAATTTGAACAATTTGAACCTAAAATGTTCACATTAAAAGAAAATTGCAACGAAATCGAACAAGCATTTTTTTTTCTGGTTTCTTAAATGGTTTGAACAATTTGAATATAAAATAGTCGGATTTAAAGAAAAAATTGAAACGAAATGAAACAAAAGATATTTTTTTTCTGGCTTCGAGTATGATTTGAACAATTTGAACCTAAAATTTTCGCGTTTAAAGAAAAAATTGCAAAGAAATCAAACATTTTTTTTCTGGTTTGTAGGATAATTTGAACAATTTGAACCTAAAATGTTCACATTAAAAGAAAATTGAAACAAAATCGAGCAAGCATTTTTTTTTTCTGTTTTGTAGAATGATTTGAACAATTTGAACCAGAAATGTTTACATTTAAAGAAAAGTTTGCAACGAAATCAAATGAAAACAATTTTTCCGGCTTCTAGAATGATTTGAACAATTTGAACCTAAAATGTTCATATTAAAAGAAAATTGCAACGAAATCAAACAAACATTTTTTTTCTTTCTGGTCTGTGGAATGATTTGATAAATTTGAACCTGAAGGGTGTCTGAAAAAAAATTGACGCGTAGTTTATGAACTAAAAACATACGTTACGAATTTTTCTTCCTGTTGAAGGGATTTTTGTATCGAAGATTGAACGTTAGTTCTAATTTTTCATTGTTCATATCGGGATATTATTAGTATGTAAAATTGTGCACGTATTACGCAACAAGTGTTGTATATATGCATATATAAATAATTGTGCATAATTGCTACCGGAAATGATAATCACATAATATATTTTAGTAGGCAGGTAAAACGCGAATTAGAAATCTGCTGTTAATTATTACGGTAAAAAATAAAGAGCAAAAAAAAAAATGTGAAATATAAGAAGCGACGGTAACAATTAAAATAAAAAAACGTATTTCGATGATATATATAATTCAGAGATACTGCGGAAGGGGAATAAAAAGCGGGGTCATCCTTTCAAATTACAAAACTCGACTTCGTTAATTAACGATAAATAATTATACTAGACCTATTTGTTACGGTTCAAAATTTAATTCGTACCTTACAAAATAACAGAATTACAGAATCTGTAAGAAAATAAATTTCTGTAAAATACTTTCTGCGTAATATATAATTTATTTATTCATTTTCCGTGAATTTCATTCAATTCTTGTAAATTACCTTTCCATCCTCGATAATAAATCAACATTCTCCGTCATAATTCTACAAGGGGATCCGAAATACGTAGCCAAGATATTTCATTCCCGTGACTATATATCGGACGCTGAATAATAATCAAGGGCCGAGTATAACACTAATACTAATAATGCCAATAGCAATAATAATAAAGGTAATAAATATAGTTTCGCTCTGCGTGGGCACGGAATGAATTATATTCGAGAGGGAACCGCGATCAGGACATTCGTTCTAACCGGAAACGAGTGATTCTGAAACCCCTTGGTGTTTCGAAATGGGTAAAATAATTTGCGTCATGCGGAGAAGTTTTTGATGGAAAAATCGATGCGCAATAAATGCGGTGACAGAAACGAGTCCTTAATATCACAATTTTGTGGCAACGATCCGTAAGAAAATCAAATTTGTTTGTACTCGAGAATTTACCGTGATATTGGAATAGAATTTTCGTTTCCATCTGGATTTTTCACAGCGTAAAATTTTTTTCAATTCTCGCTATGAGTAAACAACGAATGATTATCATCGTAAGAATATCGTGCATCGCATTCACTGAAATTTAAAGAATTACGGATATAGAGTCAGCGAGCAAGTTGGTCAACGTTAATACCTAATTACACACGCGATGAGTTTGTATGCTTTGACGGAAAGTTATTTTGCGAATTAGAAATCTTGGTCTGGCTATAAACGAACACAAGCAGAGCGTGCAGTTATTCCTTGTGCGTATTTCCTGCATATATTACACAGAACTATAATACAACAAAAGAAAACAAAAACTGAGAAAAAAAAAAAAATAATAAAGACTCATATTCTGCGATTTTTTCTTTAACCACAAACAGAATCATCTTCGCGAATAAAAAGAAAACAACAAAAAAAAAAAAATTAATCATCGTTAACTATACGGATAATGTAGATATTATGCTCGACTTATATTCATAATCGATCATTAAGAAGTTTTGAGCATGGTGTCTGTTTTACCGACTGTAATTAATATCTTCCGCGTTTGAATGAGCGACATTTTTGTAAAAATTAAAAATTTCACACACCTTGTTTCATTTTAGTTCAAGTTTTTTCATTCAGTATGAAAATGAAATTTCAATCGTAGAGTCCTAAAACTGCATATTTCCGCTTTTCTTCGACTTTCACGGCCCGTAAGCATGCAAACTTTTGAGTCTAGAAAACCAACTTCGGGTTTTTATCAGACAATTCAATGCCCTGCAAGAATATGCCTTGAAATTTTTTTCATCTCAAACGGTTCGAAAATTACAGCGTTTTGAGTGATGAAAGAAAAATTTTTATGCGTGCAATTTAAATGGGAAATTTCAAATGGCCAGCGACACATTTCAAAATTGAGCTAACAGTTTTTCCAAATGGGAGAATTTTTTCACAGTAAACAGGACCTTTTAAGGCCATAGGTTCGATAGTTAGTTTTTTTGGCTCACCCTAATATATATGTATATGTATATAATTCTGTGAATTTCAAACCCTTATCTCATTAGTTTTTACTTAGCGTTATTTTTTTTTTGTCACTTATTCGTCTGTATAGAATTAACGCCTGAAAGCATCCTTAGAAAAATTGTTGGGGTGTAATATTATACCCGTGACGATGTAACCTGAGCTTTTGCATCACCCTGCAGTTTTGCGCAAGATTATAAACGACCTCCTAGCTTCTGTTCTCCGAGATTCCTCTGTTTACCCCAGTTTATTATAGGCTTACCACGCGTGTTATAATCTTGTCGTGTGTGCAGCGACATATGTGCGTACGAACACGCTACACACGTGTCAGACGTTTCAAGCTATGCCACCTGTTGTCAGCAGCGACAGGTGCGAAGAGAACAATGTTACGTGATTATACATATAGTACGTGCCGGAGGAAAATTGCCAGAAAATAATGCAAATTATTCACTCCTGCAATCCGACATGTCGAATTTATTTCGTCACAATTTTCAAATTCGCTAATTGTTGCAAATTTTCTGGTTAAATGTACGTACGATACACGGTGAAGGTACATTGAGAAAAATTTAATTTGTTACAGTGACTAGAAAAATCGAGTAAAACAGGTATCGCTAAAAAAAAACTGTTCGAATATTGTTGGAATTACGAAAAACGAGCTACGCCTAACCATTTCGCGCTATCGTCGATACTTTTTTGGTTATTGCAACGCAAAATCAGTTTCCGAGGCTTACTCTACTTTTTTAGTCAAACGAGGCTTTAACGTCAATTCATTATTGCACAAGCATTAAATTTTCGCAACAGTTGCAAGAAAATATGGCAACAGCGATCGTAATGATAAAAAATATTAACGGATACTAGACTTTCCGGTAACGGCTCTAAAACTAATTTTCATTTTCTACCTAGAACTATATTTTCCGATTGTGATAAAAAATGAAAATAGTTGAGGACCGAGCGGTAACCGGAACTAAAAATTTCTCTCAGTTTATAAAGAAAAAAAAAAAAAAAACGGCGCGGCAAGTTTTAAGTCAATTCCTACGATTTGGTAGTAAATTTATATCCAATTGTTCTTTCAGTCTCGAAATTGTTTCGTTTATCAATGCTGAAAAGTGGCGGGACAAAATTGATACTGTTTGTATCACGTTTCGAAAATTCGAATCCGTCGAATGGAGGGGGGGGGGGGGGGGGATATGTTGCACAGACGGAATAACAATAGTAACAACACTCGTGTCGTGCATACACGGTAGTGTGGATAACCAGGGCAATTTATAATTAATATACCGTTAATTACAAGGCTTCTCACTTCACGCTTTCCGTAACCAAGGCACGTGTCTTCGGGAACGACGTGTAACCCACGGCAACAGCTCTCTTCCTCGGTAATTGAAAGCGTGCTTGGCTCAATTAATTATGTACGTATACATAATACATATATAAATATATATGTGTATAAATATTCAATAATAATTAATAACTCGTGACCGGGCCGCGATTATGGCTTTGTTTAACACGGATAAGAAACTCGCTCGATTTTTGAAACGATTGTTTCAGGGTTTTCCAATTTCACATACTCTGTTGTGAAAATGAACGGCGATTTCATTACCCGGAGCTTTCATGAATTTTTATGCAAAAACGAGCCTCCGATGCGTCGATTACAGTTGATTGCCGTAATACGGCTGTGATTTGAAATGATTGGTAATAACAAATATTTCAGATGAAATTTTCTCTAACGTTGCAAAAGGTACATTTCCCTTTTTATCAAGATTCAGGATAAACGATTTTACTTCCAGCTTTTTAAGCTTTAATACATAATTTTGAAATCGTTGAAATCGATATCGAGCGTGGATAAATACTTGCGATCAATTGAAGAAAAAAAAAAATGTGAGAATGATTTGGAAAATTCAGGAATGATTGAAAAAATTGCGGGTAAGCCGGAAAATCAAAATAAAGAAGTGTTGTGAAATCGAGAGAAATGAACGAACAGGAAGATTTACTAAAAAAAAAAAAATCTTTACACAATCTGACCTATTATAAAATTGACGAAAGCTCGAGTTTGGTTTATTAAAAGAAACGTTGAGTTTGTAGTATTTTTTTGTTCTTTATAGGAAAATGAAAATTTATATCGACAGACTTTCAATCTTCAACACATGATTTTCTTCATCATAAATTTTTGACGATTGAGTCATCAGTCGATGCAACTCGATCCGAATAAATTTGTCGAAAAAACGTTGAAAATATCGACATCATATTCAAGAAAACGGCATTCCACGCAAAGTAACAACCGACTGTACAACGATCGAGTTTATCTGCCAACGGTGCAACACTTAACACACACATGTAACGCGTTGTTGTTGGTTAATTTTGATTTATTGTTACGTAACGAGCAAGGGAACTCAACACTTACCGGTCATCCTATCCTGGTATGGGTATGCGACTTCGGGCATTATAGCCAGAAACTCGTGTATACGCTACTCTTTGTGCTCTACGTGTGTGAAATATGTATAATGTCGTGTGTAAATCAATGTGGGACGATGTACAATACGATGCGCCGCATTTCATAAACCCAGCCGGGCAAATGACGAGAGACCCCTGATAGCAAGGCCCCACGGTTCATGAACAACGCTAGAACGACGATTGACCCCGTTTCAACGGAATCCGTATCGCTTTACTCGAACCAAAAACTCGTCGCACGCTTCGTCGCCTGATTCACGTTTCTCAGTAAAATTGATCGGTTTTTACCAATTTTTGCTCACGGTTCTAGAAATTTTTCAATCATTTTACTCCATTTGCCGAAACTCCCAACGAGTCTTACTAGAATTAGCAAATTTTGCAAAATTTTCTTAAATTTTTTGCACAATTTTCCCGACCGGATACGTTTTGATTGTACAGATCCGTTCCCGAGTTTTGAGAATCTTTCTAAATTTATTTTTTCAAGCGTATGGGAGTTTTTTCGTTCTGCAGCTTCGTTCAATTTTCTGAAATCGTTCACGATTTTCCTGCACTTTCATAAATCTTACTACATCGTTTCATTAAACCGATATTACCTCACTTTTTTGCCACCCGAATAAATTTGAATCCTGAATGATTATTCTCACCATTCGTGAATGGTTCCAATAATTTCCCTCAGTTCATCCGCACTTTCCAAAATTTCCCAAAATTTTCCCGATCCCTCGATCGTTTCAAATTATTATAAATCTTCACTAAATGTCATTAAAATTTTCCCCAAATACATTCCGATCGCATATGATTCTAATGAATTTTTTTCCACACCAAAATGAGTCACAAATATTTTCGCTGAAAAATATCGCCGATTCAGACATACTCGCGTCAGAACCAACACTCCTGACAATCGCTCGCAACTACATTTATCAGCGAGTAAGAAATTGCACGAATACCTACTCGAAATGATCGTCGCGGTGGAAGAGTAGATAAGAGGCATAGCATCGGCGAACGTCTGCGACAAAGATGAAGCATACGAATAAGAAGAAGAAGAAGAAGAAGAAGAAGCAGGATACCGAGGATGAGGTTGAGGTTGAGGAGGAGTAGGAAGAAAGAGAAAGAGAACAAAGCAGCAAGGCCAGCCGCGGGTCATTGCCGCCATGGTACCCACTCGGTTGGTACGTACTTTACACAGAAATTCACTGACACGCGTTCGCCTCGCGCGTGTGGCCGCAGAACACAACTAAAACGCAGTGCGGAGAAAGAGGCGACTCGGGGATCGCGCACTTATACCATTGCATACCACGACACACACCTTCGTCGTGCCTGCACCGTGCAGGAGATGAGTTTAAGGGGGGAAACCGCCTCGCGTCGCCTGCGTCCGAAGGTAGGAAGGTAGGAAGAAGGTAGAGGTACCCGCGTACCTCGACGAGCTGGTCGTAGGTATAAGGGCCATTAAGCCGGATGATACATACGAGTCGTCGTACACGCGGGACCCGTGTGTAAATGTCTCTTCGCGGGCGTGTGTGAGCGATGGGTATTATAGGCGTGCCGCAACGTGTGCCACGGTGGATACACGCTCGAGTGAGACCCTCTTCACGGATCGGCTACTGCCAAGGAGTTTCGTTTTCCTGCGCGCAGTGGTTCGGCAGGTATTTCGACAGAACGATGTTTTCTTCCTTTCGTTTATTTGTATTTTTTTTTTTAATTTATTTTTTTTTTTTTTGCGAATGACTGGAAGGAAATTAATAAATTTTCATCGGCTTCCACCGGAAGAAGGATCTCGAGAGAGGTTGCTAAGAATCGGGTGCAGTCTGTTGAAAAATCGGTTGGAATTGAATTTGATGAGATCGAACAAGGATCGCTTTAAATTGGATGAAATTGAATGGAAATTGGATGGTATCGAATGCAGATCGGTTGAGATTGGATAAGATCGAAAGGAAACCGATTGCGGTCCGGAAATGTTTTGATCCTATTTGGAAGAAGATTACCACGAAAAATCGGGTAAAATTGGATAAAAAATCGGTTGAAATCGAAAAACAATCGGATCAAATTTGATGAATTCGAATAAGGATCGTTTGCAATTGAATGAAATTTAATGAAAATTGAATGAGATCGAATGGAGATCGGTTGAGATTCGATAAAATCGAAAGGCAAGCGATCGCGGTCGGAAAATACTTTTACCTAATTCGGAAGAAAGATATCACGAAACTTTGCGAAAAATCGGGTGAAATTGGATTTAAAAAAATCGGTTGATATCGAAAAACAATCAGATAGGGATCGTTTGAAATTGGATGAAATTGAATACAAATTGGATGAGATCGAATAGAGATCGGTTGAAATTGAATAAATATCCACCAAAAACTGATTAAAATCGATTGCAGTCGGGAAATATTCCAAAGAATCGGTAGTAATCTTGCGAAGTGAAGGTAAGAAGATGAAAAACGACAGCTAATAATTTACAAGAACTTGAAAATAAAATGTAAAAACTTTTAGGGAAATTGGAAGTAACCGTACGCAGTGACAACGACAAGAATTTTGTAGAATAGTGAGAAATTGAAGATGATCGGTAAGAGTGTAGGAAAATCGATGGGAATCGAATGGAATTGAGGTAAGTTCAAAGTACAAGAAAAAAGTGGTGCAAAAATCAGGAAGATCGGTGAAAATCGAAGAAAATGGAAAAATGTGTGAAACTGCGATTAAATCAGGTGAAGAGTTGATATTATGCCTGAGTAATATCGTCTACCGTATATTGAATGTAAAAAATATGTCAACGTATGACGTGTCGTTTGTAATTCGGTCAGGAATTTCATCATTACAGAATACTTACTCTTTAGACATGCCGAAATTTAAATATCAGGCGGCGTTTGATGAATCATCGTGCGTATAAATGTTTGTATAATAGTTTTCGAACAAGCGTTATACGCTTTTACTTTTCAATGCGTGTATAATTTCAACTATGAGTGACAGGTACCATCTATTCACAGAGATTTTTTCATCTTAACCTTATTTTAAAGCCAGCGACAAGAGGCTGTTCTAAAAAATAGCAAGGGCGAGCACAATTTTAATTGATGAAACAATTTAATCGCCAATACATTCTGTTTGGTACAGATATTAAATGCATACCAGTAAGAAAATTTTACGCAGCGTTCGTAGTAAGACAGAAAACAAATCCCGTCTGCGATTCCTTCCAGAAATAAGAAATTAGTAATTCAAATTTGAATAACGCGAAACCGTTTGTTTCTAACGTGTTTTAAGAACGTCGTAGTATCGTTGACTTGTGTACATATACGAAATTTATTTTAACTAATGGATTTTTAATTGACTCGCATGGTTAAACTTTGTCCCACGTCAAACGTAAAGACTGCGGTTAGTAAAATTTTAGAAAATTTTCAAATCAAATAAATTCTTGTACATCCAGTTGAAAAACAAGTTTCGATTATCGCTCGAGACGACCAAAGTTGACTAACAATAAGATACGAAAGAAATTTCTCCGACCGAGTCAATTAATCGGGACAGTGATCTACCAAATCATTTTGTTCCGGTAGAGCAGGACAATTCGATCAAATCAACCCAGTGATCCAAATAACATTAAAACTATCGAAACTATGTTCGAACAAAAAGTCAATCGGCTATCAGATTTCACAGTTATTTTCATCCGATTTTAATTACCATAGAAAACTGAACAAAAAAACAATTTCAAACAGAAATCAAACTCCCAAAAATTTTTCTCTGAATTGAAATACCGCTTCTTCAATTTTTCGAATATTAAACTCGTAATTTAAGATTAGATTTGAAATATTTCGGAGTAACAATAAGATACAAAAAAGATGAATAGAAGATGAAGGGAAAAAAAACGTGAGACCAGATGCATCGATGGTTTCATTTTATATGCATTTATAACCATATGTGTGTGTGTGTATACATATAAAGGGGATCACCGCAGATTGGCCTTTGCACAATCTCTCCGAGTGAAAGCGGTAATCCCGGATTATTTCTGCACTAAAAATAATACACACCGCATAACATAACTTGACTCGCGTTGCTTGACTCGTATTTTTCTTATTTTAACATTTTTCTTTTTTTTTTTTTTTAATTTATTTTCAAAAATATTCATATCCCCCAATTTCTTCCTTCTCGCTTTATTTCCGCCTCCAGCAAGATATGAAAACAAAATTTCTCTCGTATTATGGCCGTTCGCGCGTGTCTCTAGTTTTATACGCGCGAGCGTGTAGCTTACGAGGTACGTACGTACGTACGTACGTAGAGCTGTTTGGTTGGGTTACATTACGATACATTATATCACCTGACGTTACGCTCTCTGTCCTCTCAAGACGCAGACACAACGCTGTTGCAGTCAGGCAGGTACGGAGGCAAAGGTAAGTACAGACATGCAGCAGCGTACAGGGTGAGGCGTTTGATTATCAATATTTTCAAAAACGATAAATTGTTATTCAGACACGATATTGTCGGTGACGTTTGGAGATCTGTATTGAAGTAATTATTTCATGCTGTAGAAACCGTGATTAATCGGTGACAAGTGACAGAATTTTTTTTTTTTTTTTTGAAATTTAAACGAGAGTATCGAGTAGTAGTTTTTTTTTTTTTTTTGTTGAAAAACAACAATTTTATCCGATTCAGGGAAAAATTCCCATACAAATTGAAAAAAAATCATTAAACCGTTGTTAGAATCTCCCCAAGTTTTACTTTATTCCGATTTTTTGACGGTTTTTTGATATTGTAATTCATTTATTATACGTTTCAACAGTGTCAAGATCGGTGTGTAGGTCTTACGCAGTTGACTTTGACGAACGAAACGGAAGAAAATACAGATTCACCTCACGTCCTAATTATTATTTCTAGAAGATGCAAATTTCTTTGAAATAATGTAAGAACGACTCGAGTCGACTCGAGTTTCGTAACCAAAATCGTCGCAACTCGACACATCTTCTTTAAACGGTATTAAACCAGTGGTACAAAATACTTCTACCGGATCCAACAGACTGGAAACTTAATTTTTAAAAATTCTTTTGAGACTAAATAATCTTGACGCAGATCAGTCAGATCTGTGCCGAAAAATATTGAGACACCTATCATTATTATTGAACAGTCGATGATCAGTAAACAAAACCGAGTGAATTATCTTTCTTCGTACTGCTTATAATTTTTTCATTACGGATCTTGAAAGTTAAAATGAGAATACGATTTCAAATGATTATGAATGATTTTGGAACATGTTCTTTGTACCTATTTCAAATATTTTCTAAAAACTATCATGAACTAGACGCAGGATTCTAAATCCTTTTATTGTAAAATTCTTCTAATTATTATCGAATGTTTTCATTATTGCTGATTATATTGTAATATTTTTCATTATTTCATTATTGGTCAGCTTTTCTCAATCGAATGGTTTTGATTGATGATTTGACACGATTTTCAGTTCAATAAAAAATTTATAAGAATAGTTTTCAATTTCTCCTAATAATATAAACCATCTTTCAGCAATTTGAAAACCACAATTTCAGATGTTTTCCAATAACATACGTTGGTCACAAATCATTAGACGGTGGTATTATTTCCACAGGACAACAAAACTTATTTGAAATTGAAGAAAAGCTTGAGTGAGGCAAAGTCGTGGGATACGGTAGAGAAAAAATAGAACAAGGGTCATGAATTTTCAGGATTCGGACCTGATGAGAAAAAATGCAGCTAGGTGCCTGACAGGTCGAAAATAACGGTAAGGATAAGAAAGTGAAGGACGTAGTGAAAGTTAGCAGAAAACATTAAGGAACCAGATATGTGGTTCTCAAATACTTGTCAAAACCTAGCGACTGTTTTCCAATGCAACGTTGATTTGAAATCGATCAGGATACTCTTACGGTACCAGCGATGTCAGGAGCCTTAAAATCTCAGAAGATCAATGGTTCATTCATCGTTACCATTAACTCCATTTTGTAAAATCCATAAAATCGATGATTGGGGCTTATACCCCGAAGTGGGTACGAAACGACCACTTCAAATGCCTCACCCTGGCTCCTCCAGGCAGGAATATAAGCGGTGGTACCAACTCCTGATACACACTCGAGGCACACGAAGCACGAATAAACGCGAAGAAGGGAGAAATGGGGGGCGACACGGAGGCAGGGAGGCAGGGAGGCAGGGGGTCGTGCTGCAGCCTACACCCAGGCTGTTTGCTGCATAAGGATAGACTCCGCAGAGCTGCCAAGTCGTGCTCATGCGCGTCGGTGTACCCACACCTCCATGCACCTCGAACGTGGGCGTCGCGGCGTGTTTCCAGCCCGACCGATTCCAAGTGTAAGTCCCAAGGCGTCGGTCCCCGGGGTCCTCGACGTCCCCCGGCCCCCGAGAGCCCAGTCTGCGTATCGACACGCACACACGTAACCGCCTCGAATTGCGGTTCATGTTTTATCTTGCGGTAGAAGGTGCAATATATTACGAGCCGGTCTTGTTCGCGTCGCGTGGGAGCTCCGGACGCGGTTATCCCGATCGGTAGGTTCAGCCAAACCCTCCAGGACCCGCAAAACGACTCGAATTATATCTACAACTTGTCAACGCACGTCAGGCCGGGACGAAAAGTGAGCCCAAGGAGACTCGGGATCTGGATCATTCACCCAAGCGCGAGCTAATCCGTTATCATGTGGTGAAAATGTTCTCCGTGTAGTCCAATTCTCCAGGCAGAGTTGCAGCAGGTGGTAAAGGATCGGTTTCTTTTCACTTTTTCACTGATTATGATATTTTTGGTCGATGTAGGTACCTCACTGCTCCGAGGAATCAAGCACACGTGGTTGGATCAGAGCATATAACACACTGTTCAGAGAAAGTCATTAGTCGTTCTTCGTCTCCTTTTTCTCCTCCTTTTTTTTCTTCGGCTTCTTCTTCTTCTTTTTCACTGTGTGAATGTCGTTGGCATGGCGTGCAGCTGGACATGCTGGCAACAGCCGCGTTCCTGTAGTTCCGTTTCATGCTGCATACATGACTGTTCTCAACGGCGCCTTGTGTCATCTTCTCTTTATTCGTACTGTGTGTAAAGTTTAATGTGTAAGTTATGACAGTACACCACATATTGTATTGTACGTACCGTCATACATGCACGTACCATGGGATCTAGGCCCTCCTTCTCCTCCTACTCTTCTTCTTCTTCTTCTTCTTCTTCTTCTTCTTAATTCTTATTCTTATTCTTACTCTTCTCACAACTCCCACATTATAACCTTAACGAGTCTTGCCCAGCAATTCCTCTTCGCTGTGCAGCGAACTAGCAGGCCAACTTATGTACGTCAACCCTCAATTACAACCGCAGTTAGTGTCCCACTAAGATTACGCTCACGTAACTAGGCTGAACCGTATCATCTCCGTACCGTAAAAACTGGCGCAAGCTGCCGCGTTAACAATACAGACTAAGCAAGTTTGTCACTGAGGGTTTTAAGGCACTCAATTCAGAAAATGAGCAACCATCGAACGGTCTTTTCTATGTCAATACTCCCCTCGATGCTTCACGACGAAGACGAGAACATCGATATTCGAGAACTGTTTGACGAATGAGGATTTGCTTGCTAATCGGATTTGCGAAAAGAGTGAAAATCGATTCAAACTTATTCCACTTCCAGCTTCTGAGCCGTCAATCACGTGACAAATACAGGGATCGGATCAGATTAGACATAACAGAGTGATGAAAACCGTGGCGGAGTTTCACTTTCTACCGACGAATTTGAGTCTCATGAATATCGGCCATATCTGCACTACCACAATGCCTCCTTATGTGTAAAAGTTCCGGTAATGATATTGTACCCAACATACCTACGTGTCCGTGTATATTGATTACAGTTACAAACTGGTAGCTACATATGAGATCACTCGCGAAGATTGCTTTCAGATTTAGATTCTGCAATTAGTCACCGTGTGCCTGTAGTATAGCTGTGTTTTATAAACGAACATCGAACGAAATGCCACTCGTCCCGTGTATATTTATACGTTGTACGTTGTATATTCATGAGACGCGTGAATCTGTATCAGCCCCACCATAATGCCAATTTTTAATCGCCAACAAAGAACCGGCCCTGTTCACAAAGTGACTAATACCCCGTTTCGCGTTACCCACGCCTGTGACTCCGTGCTAATCATAGCCAGCAATCACACGATCGCACTGGCATCAAACGCGTGGTACCACAAGACGGAAGAACTCTTCAGAAATTTTCGAAATTCGCGACTTGTTAGAGGTCTCGAATTTTTCAATTCGGAAAAATTTACTCCGAGTTACGGTAAAATGGAGCAATTTTGGTTCAGTCCAACAAGGAAGGTATCCCAGATCGATCTCTCCGATTTAAATTTCTCTTGTAATATGTTACAGTAGACTAAAAACTAAGCGACATGTATTTCTTTTTATCTGTCATTAAACACCTTAAGGGGGTGAAACCACCCTCCAAATTAAGGTACGTCAAGGGGTGATTGGGAAGATTTTTTTTCCATAGAGTAAACTACATTTTTTAATTCTCGTTACGAGAATACTTCTGCAGTTGGATTGGTTAGAAAATATTACGTTATTGTGGGTGAAACTGCCAAATCACCCCTTGACGTGCCTAAATTTGAAGGGTGGTTTCAGAAAAGAAGCAAGTGTCGCTTAGTTTTTAATCTACTGTAACATATTACAAATGAAATCGAATCGGAGAGATCGACTTGGGACACCTTCCTTGTAAGACTTGCTGAAATTAAAATTTGGAAGTATGTCTCCCTTTGTCGAAACGATTAATCTGCTTTCAAACATCGGGGGTTGCTTTTGACTAGTTTCTCACAAATTTCCATGCATTTTCAAACTATTGAACACGACGAAAAGATATTCGATACTTTTCCATCCAAGTCTATGAATATTAAACCCGATTATCAGACTTCCTAAAACAATGCAGAACTCATATTTTCTCCAAAGGACATAAAGTCTGGCCCAGATTGCCGGACATTGCTAGCATGCCACTTGGCAAAACAATATAAAAAAACACATCATCCAACGCACATCTAAAAACACATACGCAACCTTTTTCTTTCTTCCCTGCTTTCTTTTTTCGACCGAATGAAAAGGGCGCGCGATCCAGGAACGAGGACAGGACAGGAATCGGGTGGAAATTGGTGAGGGCGAGGATTTCGGCTGCAGGTTCGAGCCTGCAGGATCTCGGCTGTAACTGCGCCGGGATAGACCAAGACAGCGAAGGTCACCTGCCGAAAGCCGCTACCTGCTGGTCCGGAATTAAGGACCTCCGAGCCTTCGGGGTCCAGACAACGTGCCGCTTCTTTCAAGCTCGAAACCCTCACCCGCCAATCGTGTGCCAACTGGTCTACAGCCACTGGAAACCACCTGCCTATGAAACAGGGCTCGGGTTTCGCTTACCGAGTGAATTTCAGCCGTCGGTGTTACGCGGACGCGCCTGATTGACCCGAGAAACGTTCAATTTTCGTAGAATTTTTGATACGGGTGGGTTGAATGCGATTACAAATCAGTTTTGGGGCTCTTTAATCTCGACAAGTTTCCTGCTGGTTGAATGGGTGCCAGATTTCCTTCCAAGGTTCCTTCACGTTATAAAAATACTTTGTTCGTTAGTTGACTATTTAAGCTCTTAATCAGCAAACGGTACTTATACGAGACATTCCACTCTAAACCAAACTACGTTTGACCCTCGCCATTGGCGATTTTATTTATTTTTCAATACGGTACAGAGTCTACGCAAAAAACATCTTTTCTTCAGTAATAGATACTTTTTTACCACGAGTCTGATTTTTACTCCTCGCAAAAACACAAACACCCAATTTTTGAATGAACAACTCTAATCGATTGGCTTCCAATTTTTCTCATCAATTATTTGGTAAAAAACGATACTTTTGATATCAAGATGAAAGAAGGCAAGCTTTCGGCTTGGAAGTTACGAGCAAAACAATTAATTCAAGAGTGAGAAGAATCGAGTTGAATATAAATTTCAAAAATACAAACTTATATTTTTTATGTGTTTTTCCCCACTTTTCAATTACTTGTTTCGCTCTTATTTTTAAACCAAAGGCTTGCCCGTTTTTGTCTTGGTCTCAAAATATTCATACTTTAACAAAGAATTGATGATAAAAATTTGAAGCAAATCGATTAAGACTATTCGTTAAAAAATTGGTTATTCACGTTTTTGAGAGCAGGAAAAATCAATCTCCTGGTCGAAAAATCTAAGTCCCGACGAAGGATGTTTCTTTTTCTTTTTCTTTTTCTCTCTTTTATTTTGTACACCCTAAAAATTACTTGAAACTAAAAAAATCTCTGACGGTGAGGGTTATACGTAGATTGATTCGATGCGGAATGCCCCATGTAAATCGACTTATTATGACGATTTCATTCGAGACTCTACCGAGTCTCCCGACAAAATCATCGTTGAATCTCTATTTCTGCGAACTAGAAACTAGCAATATATGTAACAAACCGATACAACGAATCTACGTTACTCGATATTTTTCTTTATCATCTTATTCATTTATACTAAAATTATGTCAAAATAGCGTGAAAAAATTTATTGAGAGAATTGAAAAGGACTGTCCTCGTTGATTATCAGACCGCGTGATACAGCCTTAAGGAAGGACCGCGGAACGGTCCTTTGTGTCCGTTTAGGCCAGTGTTCTCGACTATACCCGAAGGCCAAAGACCTGGACCAAAGGATCAGGGTGATAAATCGTGAATCGGTTCAAAACCGGCAAGATAATTATGCCTAACAGAAGTTGTTATAAAATGAAGAGGAAAAAGAAAAAAAATAATCAAATAAGACTTCGAAAAATTGGTATCAAATTTTACGATGGCGGATTTTTGAGATCCGGTTTGTAACCTGGCTATAAAATTTCGACGTTTTAAATTTTATTTTACGTACTATTTTTTTAATTTTATTTATTTATTTTTTTTTCTTCTCGTTTTATTCTTCGGAGTCAATCTCCGCCGCATTCCGTCCGCCGTATATACACGTATGTTCCACCATATCGAACACCCCGTACATCAACCACATTCACACAAATTGTTACGTGTATGCGTACGTCAAAACGGCCGTAAAGATGTCACGGCGGGATGAAAGGGGGAAAAGGTGGTCAACGATATTTCACATCGCATCATCGGGCAGCCCCGTTTCGGAATATAGAAAAGTATACGGTATAAGATGTAGGAGCCAAGGTGTAGGTTTTACAGGTGAGGTGAATCTCGAGGTGGGATTAGGAAGGGGGAAATAAAGCAAATAATAATCACCGGTAAGAAAGAGGAAAATGATGCGGGAAGAAATTTGAACTTTACAACGTCATTCCTTGTTTCTTTTATCCTCTTCCATTTCCTCTACGTATGTATGTATATATGTTTATATGTACAGTCGCATCGTAAAGTTAATTTCTCACCGTACTCGGGGGTCAATCCCCGTGTCATTCCTCGGTCCGTACCTCAGACTGACTCCATGATACGGGCCCCGTAGCTCGTCGCCTACCAACCACGCCATGGATCGGTATTATCTTTTTATGGCGGTGACGCTATTGGTTGGTTTAATTGCTGTGCGAGAGCCGTATACGCGAGGCTGTATGTTACGGAGATTGGACATCCAGATTACGTACCTACCCTCCGTGCGATGCATGCTCACGCAATTCCGATATAGACACACACCGAATACCCGACATGCTCACGTTGCCTATCAATGATCGTTTTACGCACACCTAGCATCTTACAATTATAGAGGAGACGTGCCCCTTTGTGAACGTTCCACTATTCAAGCGAGATTGAAGTTAGTAGGGTTGTCGTAACGATACATTATGGGAAAAATCACTTTTAAAGAACACCAGAGATTTTTAAAGAACTCATACTGAAAAATTCAAATTATCATGTTTTCGTTCTATTGCGGTTCGCTGAAATTGAAACGGTTAAAAAATCGCGACGTAACGGTTTTTTCCTAAGCATGAATCGTTACGGTAACGTTACTAACTAACTAACTTCGACATGATTACTATTCCCTTTTACAGTATGTAATCGACTAATCTGGGAATCAAAATTCTTTGGAAAAATTCTCTTAATCACGGATGAAACTTTCTGACATTTCGAGTCTTTTCCATGTCCCAGTCATCGTTTTTTTAACGACTTAATGCCCGCAGCCACCTCATCGGGGTGCCAACGTCGTGATTGATTTGATAAGACGCTAAGCCGGTCGGTTAACTTGACCTCAACTTTCACCCTGGCGTACCCCAGTTCCTTGGGTTGTTGGTATTATACGATGCCTACTTTGTTAACGAGGGGTTGTATATGTAAGCGGTGTGTAATCGATATGCTTGAGCCATTAGTCTGATTTTTTGCTACTTCATTTCGCGTTGTCGCAAGCTTTTCAAGAAAGGAATTTTTCTTACGGGCTTACGAAATGAGGAGAAGTTTGAGGAAGGGACTGATATAGTACAAAAAACTATAAGAAACTTTCAAAAATTCAATATTCTATAAACGAGACGTTCGATGTATTCTTTATGCTTGTGGGAACAAAGATCAAAATTGAAAAACGTCAGCTTTTTACTCTTCTGAAACTCTTTTACTTTAACCAAGTTCCAGCCTACATTCAGTACAAGCCTTGAGAGCTTGAAGTGCAGAAACGAACTAAGCATGTAATTAGAGAATATCCAGTTCACGTAATTCGAATTCTGCGCCGGATAATCCGTGCCTTGGTAACACCTGGATAAATTTCCGATAATGATGAGCTGTTGAAGCTTATAAGAGTGGCATAAATCTTCGGAGGGATTCTCTTCCCCGAGTTCAAAGTCGAGGGGTTATAAAAATTAGGGGTTCCTCTTAATTCCAGCTTTTGATCGCCGGATGGGATTTGAAGGTCGATGCTTTTGGGACTCTCCTGCTATCCTCCATCTCATGAGAGGAAAAAAAATCGACAACTACAGACGAACGAAGATCGATCCAGACGTGCTCATCCTTGGTTTATCGATACTCCGCGAGGCTGTACGTATTAATTTCTTAAAGAATAAGAGAACTGAAAAAGGAACTCGATGGTTTCAAAAAGGAAACTCTACTTGCGTCTGTGATCCAGCTGATGGGAAAACAAAGTTTCCGGACAAACGTTGGATTGCATAATCGTAACTCACTCGCTGACAACGAAATTGACGGTTACCAGATGTGTTGGACTGGCGAGCAAAGAAACCAACAAACGTGAACGCGGATGCAAAAGAGGAGGAAAGAGATGAAAAAAAAAAGAATGACAGCACTAGACAGGAGTTAGTCACGTAGTCTGATATTCACTTTCACCTGCATGCTCCTCCCGCGGCTGGAGGTAATAGGCATACGGCGGCGTTCTAGCCGGTAACCTTCATCGTCCGATCGTCATAATTGCCAATTCCTCATCTCTCCTCTCCTCCTCTTCCTCTTATCCTCTTCGTGATCCAGGCTGATAATTCCCGGCTCGTGGATCGAGAGGTATATCATAATTTCCGCTGCAGATGGTGGTTCGAATCTCGCACCGGCCGGTCCTCTTCCTCGGTGAGAAGGAAAGAGAAAGATAAAGAGGAGAGAAAGAGAGGCATCTTCAGCTGGTTCAGTCCCGACGGTCAAGTTGGCGTCGCTGTTGCCAGGCTCGCTCTTTGTTGCCGAGGAGCACGTCCAGCAGACCAGCAGCGTCTTTGTCGCTGAACCACCGATCTCTCTCTCTCTTGCTTTTATTCTCTCTCTCTTCGTCGTCCCATCCGCACGCTTGTCCATGTAGGAAAGTTCACGGCGAGACGTCGATCGGCGTTTGCCAAGAGACTCGAGAAACTTAAAGGGGATATTTCCCCCGTAGTGGAACCTGTTGATAGATCAATCCCTTGCTGGTCCACCAGGCTTGTTACCCGCATCTTTCACCGCCTTCCACTACCTGCCCGAGTTCATCTTCCAACAATAAGCGCAAAAAGGGAATTGGAGAAATCGAGTTCGACCTGGTCATCAAACTCTTCATGGCTATATTTCAATTCTACACTATTCCGAGATACACATGTTGGTCATGGAGTCTGCAACTTCCTCGGATGTTGAGTTCTGGGTATACTGCAGCGTGACTTTACTTGACTTGACTTTGGCAAATTTTACAGATTTAACGAACACGTGACAAAGGAACTCCACTCCTCTCAAAAAGACTACAAAGCATCTGAAGACGAAGTGAACGTTCTTACCAGTATCGATGAACGATTTCATTGGCAAAGACACTCCAATTGTACGTTTCGTTATCAAAATCCTGTCTTTCTTTCCCGCAGGACTTGGGAAACTCTAACAGCCTTTACCAGTCCCACTTCCAAAGCCCAACAGTAGTTATCGAACTGTGTTATAATATCGTAGAAGGTATCCAAAACCCACTAGCACCATACTGTCAGTCTGGAATGTCAATAACGGCGGTTGAAGTCCGTTGATAATGGAGCAACGGTGAGATTGTTTTAACACATAGCGTGTAACCGGGTCGGACATGAAAATTTAAGTGAGGTTGGCCTGTTGAACTGCGAATCCATTTCAACTCTGTATAGTTTTTGCGAATTATAACGACGACGAGCCTCGCTGAGTGATAATAAAAATAATGGGATCCGAGAGTGAACTGGGTAAGTCGAGTGAGTGAGGATACCGAAAGAGACGAGGAAGAAGATGATGAAGATGACGAAGATGACGACGAAGGAGGAGGAGGAGGAGGAGAGAAAAAAGAGGGAACGACGCCCGCATGAGTTAACCTTAGTTCCCCGTTAATTACCGTCCCGGTTAAACAGTGACCACCAGTCAGAGCTAGCGAAGCAGCTGATGATAACATCAATCGTAATCTTAACACGTGACAAGTACAGCAGGCATTTCGCGGCAGCTGTTCGTAACGTACATACGATTCTGTTTCAGTATTTTAGTACGGCAATTATGAACAGCGATGATGCGTGGCCCGTCACATGGAACCCATAGGAGAATGGCTGCGCGTTTTTACAAACTCTTTTACAATCAGTCTTCTTCTATGTCTCCGGTAAACATTGAAGAACTGTTCGCTGAGAAAAATTTCATTTGTTACAGTAACTAGAAAAATTGAGTAAAACAGGTATCGTTAAAAAAACTGTTTGAATATTGTTGTAATTACGAAAAACGAGCTACGCGTAACGATTTCGCGCTATCGTCGATACTTTTTTGGTTATTGCAACGCAAAATCAGTTTCCGAGGCTTACTCTACTTTTTTAGTCAAACGAGGCTTTAACGTCAATTTATTCTTGCACAAGCATTAAATTTTCGCAACAGTTGCAAGAAAATATAGCAACAGTGATCGTAATGAGAAAGAATAGTAACGGATACTAGACTTTCTGGCTTACCAGCTCTTAAGATAGAAAACTAATTTTCACTTTCTACCTAGAACTATATTTTTCGATTGTGGTAAAAAATAAAAATAGTTAAGGACTAAAAATTTCTATCAGCGTAGATCATGAATGCATCGATTGACTTGAAAATTGTTCGATTACTTCTTCGTTCGTAATTGCTTTGAAATTTCACATTACGTGTGCGATACACGGCACGATGATGAGATACGCGTCATTTCGATTCGTTCAATTACCTCGGCGGAAGCGCGAAATTGCTGCATATCCGCGTTGTCTCTGAAACCGGTAACCGAGCTGTAACTCATTCAAGCTAACCGGTATAAGTGCGCAGGTAAGACGCGAGGCAAACACATTTAACGTCTAAGAATACGTTTGTATAATTGTATAAAAATGATTTCTATAGCTCAAAGCCGGATCCTTAGTCGAGAAGTGAAAATATTTCACTTAGTTACTTTACCGTCGATTTTAATTCACCGACCATTTCTCAGCAGTTTATTATTTTTTTTTCCACTTCTTTTCTTTTTAATCATATTGAAAAATTCTACCACGTACCTGACTCAATTTCGATATTTATCGCACAAGTATCTTTCTATAATGATACTTTTCCCTCATTTACATCGACGTACAAAAATAATATGTAAAAATTATTGCTTTGTCGAAGTCTTTCTTTTTTCAAAAATTCACGTCGCCAAGATATCTCGAGAAGTTTGGGAAAAGTGTTTGAGAAAGTGGAAGGAATCGGGTTACTCTTGACGAATAGTCTCTGTCGGTGAGGAAAAAAAATAAAATAAATAAATAGAATAAATAGATCCACGTATTTACCCCATTTGTCAGAGTTACGACTCACAAGTAAGCTGATCCCCTTATAAACGCGTGGAAATAGATGGAAAATGCGATGTGAGCGGGAACAAGAGATGATGTGCTAACCGTGGCCTCTCGCATTTCGGCTGCGGACTATCAACATTATAGCTATATGAATACATATATATATATATATTTCACACAAGAGATGCCGAGTATTCGGCACACGGATTATTTTGAATCGTTTATACGTCCCTCAAGAATTCTTCTCCAGAGGTTCAGAGTCGTCTGCACAAACTTGAGCTTAAAGCGAAACCGAATATATTCTAGACGTGTATGTATGTATGTATGTATGTATGTATGTATATATCTATATATATAGTATGTAGTATATTACATATATATACGAGGGTTATCTGTATTAGAGGCGGTTAAATATATCTGTCCTAACTTAACCCCGGCTAACTGCACAAGCACAGCTGAGTTGCTTCAACCCTGCAATATGCGTCATAGGTTTTGAGAATTGCATTGTATGGGGCATTCCCTGCAGTTAATTTCGAAGTTAAATATGCGCTCGTAGATTTAAGCAATTTATTTGCAACTTTTATTCAACTTGAAACTTTTCATTCTCGTTAATTGTTTCATTTCAGAATAGAAATATGTCAATTATTCTGCCTCGCGTGACGATAATTCTGGAGTGCATTTTCAAACTTTGTTTTCTGTACATTTAGTTGTACGAGTAGTCAAGAGGTTTTATTCAATAGGTACACGAAATGTTAATTATCTTAAATAAACGGTATTTATATGTTCCGGATGTAACTAAGTATACGAAGATATTTAGTAATCTATAAAATTAAAATTCAATCTTATTCATGCAGTTTCTCTGCTCCTCCACTTCCGAATTCTACTTTTTCAACAAAGAATTGTTTTCGTTCTCTGATAACTTCAATATTATCGTTAAAACTGCCATTGACACTTGAGTATATTCAATTTTTTTTATCGCTAAAAATTGATATCCAGTACGTGACAATTTTCCACCCACTCTCTTCTTCTCTCTCTCTCTCTCTCTTTTCGTGAATAAAAATAAATCTTTCGAAACGAAAAAAAAAAATCCCGTATTAAAAATCGTTTGTAGATAAGGATCTTGAAAAATGTGGGATTAAAAATTAGTACGGTTCACACGGAATGCCCCATATCGTGAGCGCAGAGTAACTTCTACGGTGCCGGAAATGCGAAACGTTAGAGCCCCCATGGTTCTGGTGGTCGGGGGTAAGTGTGAACCATCTGGTAACGGTATGGTAAATATTTTAAGTCCAAGACGACGCCCGATTCTCCAGATTTCCGAGCCTCGTTGTTGCCTGGCCATTTTTACCAAGCAGCTCGATTCGCCGCAGCATCGTGCAAGAAGCGGCAGCTGAGATAACAAAAAGGACCGTAACGCTTATGCAGCGGAAGGAGATGAATAATCACGGAAATCAATTTACGAAGCTAGATGTAAGAGCTTTCCTGCCGCCCATTCGAATCGCACAATATCCGTCCACGCTCACGGTGTTCATGGTGTTCGGAAATCTGTGTTACAAGCACACACTTTCAACGTCGCGTATATGAGAAGTTATTTGTTTTTTAAATATATCGTATGCGATAGAGATATACGTATTTAAGTTAGCCAGCGGCTCCGAGATTCGATGTTCCGGGATAGTTTGTATACGCGGTTTTATGAACGGACCCTGCATACATATCTTTTGAACGTTGAAATTTAACGATATATATACGCCTTACTGTAAATCAAACAATGCGGGAAAATGCTTATCATCATTTTATAATCACTAAGCTAATGTTGAATTATATCTTCTTATACTACGAGGGCAAAAATTTTGTCTAAAGTATGTATTATGTTGAACGCGGTGTTTGCTTTATGCGCACGGTAATAAATACCGGGGGATTCCACGTCAAATCGAACGATGAAACGAGATTTTTTCCCAGACCACTTTTGATGTTTTTGCTCGTTTACTCACTTCAAGTTCGTATTGAAAGCATCGAATCTGAATTTTTTCAGATTTTCCTGACCGAGCATTATCTTACCACAGCTGGTCGAAAAATCAGCTCTTGACGATTTCACATTTTTTCAAATTAACATAGCTTGACGTTCAGATGACGTATGGAAAAAGTTCCCATGCAAAAGTTTCGCATCTTTGTACGAAATTTCTAAACATAATTTTGTGTCATTTTTCGTGCCCCGTTAAAGTATAATTTTGACGAAAAATCTTCGAAAATCTGCCGTAACAAAATACTATCCTCATCGAATTGGCTGAATTTTTTACACAGCATGTCAACACCAAAGATCGTCTGTAAGTTTCGTAGTTGGTGGAAAACTAGTTCAAAAGTTACAAGTAACAGTTTACATGGATGTCTGAAATTAGTCGTCCATACGTAGCGTAACGCGACACTACGAATGGTAAAAGTTATACAGTCGGTATTACGATACGCGAAACATTGTTGAATTCTTACCTCGGATGCATATTGCTTGAGAAATATTGCCCGGCGGTACGGAACTCGCGTAACATGTCAGGAATCGTGACGAATGATGGAAAAAGTCGACGATCGAGATTATAAACAAAGCGCGTAACAATTGACGATCGCGCTCGAGTGCGCAGCAGCGCAACGCGCAGGGTGAGAAAATTGCTTGCCGCGCCGCGAAGTTTGAACCGAATTCTCGCCACTGCGTGAATATTTGTTGATACATCTTCCGAACCACCGCGCCGCCCACTTCGACGTTTTTAAACAACCTTTAGCATTGAAGCAGGCATTCTGTGTATAAATTGTAGCCCATTCGATCCGGGCGTTCTTCGGTTACGAACAATTTACGCGCATTTTGTACCAAAACTACACTGATACGGGGTATGAAAAATCCGAAAAAATACTCTCGAGAATTTCACAAGAGAACCTAAAATTTTTGCGAAAGAACTTTTTTCATATGTTGTCCACGTTTTAAACTACGTAGGAGCGAAAAATCAAAACATTGTTGAAATTAATTTATTGGACGACCTGTCGTGAAGAAATCATGTGTCGGAAAAATCTGAAAAAAAACAAACATCATCTTTTCAATATGTTCTTTGATTCTGTTAGAGGATTTGACCTGGAGTACCCCATATATATACATTCGTATACACATAATATATTTAATTCTCATTAAGTCATCGTGATTGATAATCATTACAGAATTAAGCTACGTTACTCTGATACCGAAAAAAAAACTATTTGAGATTCATAACAAATTTGATTTTTAGATGAAAAAGAATAAGTTTACAGAAGAAAATTGGTTTTTAGCCAGTGGTATCTATCGAAATTTGGTTTATCAACACTGTGTATACTGTATAAATATTTAACCGTATGACAAAATAATTAATTCGCACAAGCATTGCAGGTGTGCTTAATTTGAAGAAAAGAAAAAAAACGGGCACGAAAAATCTCCAAAAGCAGTGAAATAAATATGTATTATTGTATATTCGTAAGAGCAAGTTGGTTTTTTCATTGGAAATTCATTCATAAATTCATAAATCATTAAAATTATATTTTAAACTTTGTTCACTTATTAATTAGAAGTGCAGAAGGAAAAACGTTTCGAGGAGAAGAGAAACGAATAACGAATGAGGAAAACTTGTTTTTCCAACATAAAGAAAAATATACTAGATCGTAAATCAGTTTGACCTCAGTTACTTGTCGACTTAAACAAAGTGAATTGTTAACATCTGAATGGCTTAACGCGCATGCGCTAAAACTCGAGAGCACGAACAGTTGTTTTGTCAGGTCGACCAACGTTCATGAATTCAGATAACAGGTCGCCGCGACGTATATAACCTCAAAAACGTTTGTCACACTGAGAAAACAACTGCTCATGCTCTCGGATTTTAGAGCATGCGCATTAAACCATTCAGTAGTTAGCAAATCACTCCGTGTGTCTCATGCACGTGAATATATGCGCAACGGGATACAAAGAAGAGGAAAAACAGAACAATGCTATTAAAATGCAAAAATAAAACGGTAATAACAAGTTGTCGAAAAGTATGAGTAAACCCGGAGTGGAAACAAAAATAAAAGAAGAATAAAGATGTTAAAAATGAGGAAAACGAACGGTAGATCGAATTGTCTCGCAAATAACGCGAAAAATTTCGCCATTCAAAATTTCAAGTCATCACCATCGGTTGTTCAACGATACTCGGAACGAACGCGCAACACGTGTGACAGAAGAAAGGAGAAAGAAAATTAAATCCGCACATCGTTCTGCGCGACATCGATGCGCCGAGGCCCAGCAGCGCATGGAGGACAAAGAAGGATTATTGCGGCTACGTATTGCGCAAGGATCAACCGCGAGGCCTCCTCCGCGCTCGAATATCCGCCACCTTCGAACACATCACTGCGCAAAGAGTTCGAATCCTGGTACCGCAGAACTGCAGCAAACAAGCCGTTAACTGTACCTGCGTTATACGCCCGCAACTCGGCTGCACTTTCACTCGTATATCCGACTGTGTAGTCGGCTTGCCTTGCCTTGCCTTGCCTGACAACCTGACTACCTTACCTCTCCAACTCATTGCTGAACAACATCGACGCATTCGACCGAGGCTATTTTTCTCTGCCAAATAACGCAAATGAGTTTGCAAATTTTATTACCAATTATTCTTTAATTTTTTTCAATTCAGAGACATTTTTGCTTGTTCTTTCCAGAATTTAGCGCAAATTCTGAGATTCGAGTCGACGATTAGTGTCTAAGAATGAGAAAGTGTAAAAAGATGAAAACAAAATTATAATTGCAATACCGTTAATTGTACACCTCGGTAATTAAAAAATGCAAAAGATTTTTACAATTGAAAAAACACCGTTGTCATTCATTAAACATATCCTCGAAAGACTGATGGAAAATTTTACTGAAATTTTACATCAAGGTAGTATATAATTTACTAGTTTTTTTCAATTGAATAAAAACATTAATCATATGTTCAAAATTTGTAATCGTTCGGTAAAGAGTTGCATTAATTTACATTGAGAATAACACAAATCATACGGTTTTCAGTTTTTCACAGTGTTTTCTTGTCAAGCGATCATCCGAAATGGGAAAGAGCGAAGAATGGCGACACGTGTAAAACAAAAGATGAGAAGAATCGGTCGGATGAATGTCGCCAAAATTGGTCAGAATATTGCGTCGCCCGAATTGCAAAACATTGGTGAATTAATTATATCACAATATGAGTCATGGGTGATCCTGTTCCTTTACAAGTAGGTGCGTGGTTTGAACCAGAGGATTCAAGAAGAGGCCGAAAGTCAACGAGACCATGTTATAAAACTTGACGTGAGAGGCTGTCGAGCTTGATCGATCATGACTGCAGTTATACGAGACGAGAAATTAAGTCCTGCAGTTTGAATACACTGCAGCAGTACTAAAAAACGAACAATTTTTCGCACGAGTTATAACGCGAATCATTAATATTACTCAACGATACGTACGTTTTATGAACTCAGCCTTAGGCTCAATGTTTACCGTGGCTTATCACGGATGATTGATTGCCCACTGTAATAACAAAGCTTACAGCTTTAGCTTCTTTTTTTTGTGTAAAAACAAAGTTTCCATCCGCGAAAATTTTACCTTCGCTTTGATTTCCGGTATGAGAAACTTCCTCCGTTTGCCAAACTATTGGGATATAAAAGTGTTCCGTCTACGACGGACAAAGTAAAAGTTCCTGCCTCAAAGCCGGTAGACGTGGCACGATGACTCATCATTTTAATTACTTTATATATAGCTCCAAGTATTCCATAATTATGATGCAATTTTCTGTTGTATTAAGTTTAGTCGCGTTATATTCTGCGACGACACAATTAATCGTTGGCCTGATTTTAAGCTTCGATCGTTTAAAACTTTGACTTATTCAAAAAGAAAAGAAAATTTAAAGTACAATGAATTTCTTACTCTTTACAAGGCTATTCGAAGACGAAATAAAATAAATAGCAAGTTTCGAACAAACTCGTTGATCAAGATTAAAGTATGATTCAGGGAATGGAAAACAAAATTCACTTTCAAGCTAAAAAAAAAAAACTGGCACAAGCAAAAGGAACAGGCTCGAGTGCAGAGAGAAAACACAAATTTCGCGGTACGAATTTGGTGCTCGTTAAGTTTGGAACCGTTATTCCGGTCGTAAAATCGACATCACTGTAATAGATCGACATTTTTGGGGTATTCCAGAACCCCTTTCAACAGAATTCAGATTCGTCAATCAGACATATTCGAGGCGAATTAGGTGGTACAAACGATAAGGAACAATGATCAAGCATGCCGCACGAAGGCGTTCCAATACGGGGCGAACGTGTTAGTGTGCGTGACGTGGTCTATCAGATTCTCACATGTGGAGGATGAGGTTGGTGCCGCGGTGATCTAGGTCGTCCAAGATTTAATCTAGGTCTTACAAGTACACCGAGAGTCGGGGAAGCACAGCGTAAGCACCAACCACCACCACGTGTTCCAACTTCTTCGTAGTCGTGCCTGATAACATTTCCCGCAGGATCGAAGAAAACGCGAAAGGAAAGACAAATATTTACTCCTGATACCGGATTTCTCGGCTCCAACGTAGGTTGTTGACCTTGACCAGGCACATAAAACCTCGACGATTCTTATACGACCTTACATACCCAATTGGCAATTCGCCCTCGTGTCACGACGTCAAACACTCGCCAACGAGATTTGCGCAGGACAAAAGGACGACGAGGTGAAAGAGGGTCGTGAAACGAAACGAGGAAAACGAATGAAACACCTCCGTGGTTATCGAACCAATACCTCAGAGAGTTTCAACCATCTGGTAAGAGCTTTTCAAACGCTACAATTTCGGCTATTCTCGATACCACTCATGGCCAATGTTTGTGATACTCTGAGAAAAGTCTTGACCAATTTTTGTTCGATTCGGCAGATCGGTTTTCGCGCAATTAATTTTTTTGCAAACAACGATCATCGGCTCTTAACAAGTGTTTCTCTGGTGAGACAAAGTGGTCCCGGAATGTTTGTTGCTCTTGGTGAGACTGTTTCTTGTCCACAAGCATATAAAGGGACTTAATTTTCATCAGTACTCGAGAAAGACGTCGAAATTGCAGCATAACTTGATCACCGACAAGTAAAAAGTGAACAAAATTACCAGCGTCTTGAGAAATGACCCTGAAGTAGGATAGCGAGGCAAGGTGTTTCTTCTTTAGCTGTTTTTTTTTTTTTTTTTGCACTCGTTAACGACAATATGAAATTCTGGTGGCTTTTTAAAAGTGGCTCGAAAGTGTCGCGGAGTTTCGCACAGATTTTATCTTTCGCTCTCATCTGCGGGTTTATAAGAGCTGACTCAGAGCTCGGTCTGAGCACCCGTTTTCACAAGGCGTACGCAGCAGCAGCGGTTGCCGAGTCTAACCTAACCGGAAGCAGTGTCGAACCTGAGGTCAAGTCCCTCAGGTACACCAGTCGCCGTCTCGCCTCGCTTTTTCCTTACAGTCTACGTTGAGTTTCATAGATAAAATTTGACGTTAACGGTCATTCAGGCGACAAGAAAATCTCTCTTTCTCTCTTCAAGGCGTGCAAGTCGCTTTTGGAGGTCAATTTTGGGTAGAAAAAGCATAATGAGTTTTCTCACGAGGATCCATTCGCTGACAATTCTCGACACGTTCGCACCCCGATGACACCGCTTGTATTCAAGAGTCGTTACAGATGTGAAACTAGGTGTTTTGTGCAAATTTTTAAACGTGGGGTCTCTTGATTTTATGCTCTACCTTCCACGGATTAAGCTTTAAATCACGGATACAAACTTTTTCGAAGTTCTTTGCTTACTTCAAGTTGGGAATGATCTGATATGGTTTGAGTTAGAACAACTTCCGATCTGTTAAAATTTCTTGAGAAGAATTTTGAACTGAATTTTGGATATAGCTCCAAGAGCTAGGGACGTTTTCTTACCAACAGATTCAGATTTTGTGTTCAATACTCTACAAGAAACGTTTGATTCAATTTCCGCTAATTTTAAAAAATAAACAGCAAAAAAAAAGGGTCAAAATCGATTGATCCACGCTTTCTCTGAAAAATGTTTGCAAACTGTTAGATCCTACAAATGTAACATTTCACAAGCGAATATCAGGAACTTTATCACAAAACATGGGTTGGTATCTAGAATGAAGTACCGAATAGACTAGTTTCCTCATTGTCGGGGTTGGATAAGATAAAGGCTTAGCCCCAAGAAGTAGTTCGATGATAAAACCAACCAAGAAACCGGAAACCGACGTCAAACTCCAACCATAACTTCCTTGTACAAATTGACTTCGCGTCCGTCAAGATCCCGATTCACTCCATCAACAGATAACAAATCCAACACGATTCTATCAAAAAGATAACCAGTAATCTATGAATGATGTTGATCAGTGAAAATTCAATCAAGGTATGAGAGTGTACCAGTTATTGACACATTTAACCCCAATTATCGACCCTTTTATTTTCCAAAATTATAAATTGACGTTACAAATTGTGAATTTCTCGATCAGAAATTAATTTTCTATTAATTTCCGAACCATGTATCAAACAGATACGATCAAAAAAGTTCAATACTTGGAAGAGGTTCAATGACTGGTACACTTACCTCATCTTCTCAGTGAACAAAAAAGACTTCTCATCAATTCTACCGGTCTTTCATCCCCTGATCTGGAAAGCGCGTATTTTCGCAACCATCCCACGCTCCCCCCTATTTCCCATCCATCATCGCATCCCCTCTGCAGAGTTATATGTGTGCATAGGTACCGTGGGATTAGGGAGTGCATGATATACACACAGTGCGGAAGAGAGGAACGGGTTGGCCTTCGGTTAACTCTGGCTGTGCTACTAGCCATATCGATTGTCGTACTGCGACACCCCCTCGCGCTTTAGGGGTTGCCAACGGTTCATTTCGCTCGCAAGCCAACCTACGACCCGCGATCAAATATACCGACTCTCATCTCCTCATCTCTCTTCAAGGAAGAAAAACGCTGCTGCAAAGAGGGGGGAGGATTGGGAACTCTGCTCTACTACTCTACTCTGCCAAAGATGCAAATATTCAAGGGTATTCGTGCTTTCCGCTCGAAGAACAACACAAGGGGATCCAATTTTTCTACAATTTATTCTCCTCTTCTTATTGTTTCTTTCAGACCTTCTTCAGGCACCGATCGATTTCGTAAATTGTATAAAAAATCAAAAAGGCTTTTAAGATTGGAGAATTCATTCGGTTTATTTATTTATTTATTTATATTCTTATTCTTTCCTGCCAAATGGCGATAATGACACGCTTTTGTCACAGTTAGTAAAAATCAAATCTCAGTGTCGAATATTTTTACGGATAGATTATCTGATCGGAATATATTTATCAACGAAGGGGATCAACTTATCTGAAGACGATCTTAAACTGCAGATCATCCCGGCGGAGAATAAGATAATGGCGATATATCTACGCGTGGTGATTCATTCATTCATCAATTCACTCTTTCATTCGGACAACGTACCCGCTACAAGTACGTCATTGTGTAAGTCTAGATCTACCCCTTTATCTGCAATACCGCAGTAACATGTGACATGCGGATAGTACAACATGTGAGACATATAATACACAACGATTTACAAAATACGGTAGACAACTCTCGTGTTAGTGGTGAAGTTTAGTTTGCACGAGTAATGAAAAGTGAGTTAGTGGAGTGAAGTTGCAAGTGTATTATACACATATAATTGCGATGAAGTCTAATATGCCTGAATGTGATAGATTTGCAGAATGCGATTCAGATGTTTCACTTTCGATATCCGGTCATGACCCGGGCTTAACGGCACTCTTATCTCTCTTTAAGAAGGCGAAAAGCAGACAAATAAAAAAAAAAAAAAATTAGACACAGTAACTCGAGGCCGATTCTTTGATATTAGTTAATTAATAACTCGTCGATCACTTCGATGTACGCGATTAATCGTTCGATGTGTCTCGCAATCAGTCAAGGCTACACCTAGTAAATTATTCAATGTACCATATCCCACTCTGACCTCGGGAGTAAAATTCATAATTCATAAACGAGGGGCTGCGCGGAAAAAAGGGGACCGAACACTGGATTGCAGACAATTTACAAATTCCGGCTCAAATTTCTTCAAGAAGTGAAAAATAATACAATATAGCTATTTTTCATTCAAGAATTGTTACTATGTGAAGTGTCTTTCATTCCATCCCCTAGATTTGAATGCATCAATTCCGACTCCAAGTTTATTTTTATTATAGCAGCACCAGCAGCGATCGTATTACAAATTACTCGATAGTTTTAGATGTTGAATATTAATTGCATAACCGGATTTAAGCCGAGTAAATTACCGAGAATTTTAGAGAGGAAGAAGCGAGGAAAAAAAAAGACTAAAATAAAATTAAAGAAAAAAAAAAAAAACTACGGTCAGCCGATATTCAACTATATAGGTACGCGAATTTTTGCACTAGCATAAAAGTGTCTGTAAAGATGACTCGCGCTTATATACGAAAAGCCGCACGTAACCTGCGCCTGTTTCTAATTCGTGCAAATCCTACCGTTATCCTAGACTCCCGGTTTATCGCATGTATATATATGTACAGGTATATGTGTATAAATATACGTTAACTTGTTACTCGTTCGCATCCCACCGGTTCGAACTGATCTGAGCGTGGTGAAAACGACCGCTCGTTACATGTGAATAAGGCGAATCCTCGCCGGTCGTAAAATGGCGACAATTAGGATGTGAAAATTATTCGGCTATTCGCGGTATTCGTATTACTATATTTATTTACAACACAACAAGTGTTTGAAAAATAAAAAGAAAAGTATTGTAATAAAAACTTGAGTGTGCGATAATTGCACGGCGTGAATGAACTCACCATGCAGGATAACCAAGTCGAAGGATTCGCTAACGACTCTCCGATTCCTCCCAGTTTCCTGTGCAACGGGGGCAAAGAAGAAGTGGACGTGAAGTTGGCCGAGCTGTTGCAGGTTTAAAAAATCCAAAAAGATCCTTAAGATCGGTGCAAATCTCGAACGAATCACAATAATTTTTACTGCACTCGCGTATACAAGTTTCAATAATTGCGTCGATGTTATTATTACCGGGATAATCGTCAGCGGCTTGCGAATCTTATCATAATCCGTGGTAGATAATTGGACGAAACTGATAACGAGAATGGACGCAAACTGGGAAGAAAAATACCGACGACAGCGACGGTGGTAAGTCGGTGAGTAATTTTCTCCTTTGGAACGATGATAAACCGGAAGAGATAAAGGAAGAAAATACAACGAAAATTAAGCGTACACATGAACCAAAACTGGGAACCGACTCCGTAACGGCGCACGCCGAGTTCAGCGGCCGACTGAAAGTATGCAGCCGAGCAACGCCGGTTCGTTGCTGCTGCCGCTGATTCGCGTTGCTGTTGCTGCTGCTGCCGCTGCCGCTGCTGCTGCTGCTGCCGCTGATCGCTGTTGCTGCTGTACCAGCCAACTAGCGCTGCTAAACAAAGCGGCTGCGCGCGCACCTGCCGCCAATTGCAGCGCGCGCTTCGGCCGCCTTCGGCCGACTTCGGCCTTCTCCGGCCTTACCCGCCGGCGTTCGGTGTCGCGCTGGTTGCCTGCATGCGTACCTGCAGGCGCTTTTTCGTTGCGTCCCACCGAGACGCGCCAAACGACGCTAATTATACGCTGTGTGCGGGTGGCCTGCTTTATAGACTGTTACCACCGCTGGACAACGGCCTCAACTTCGAACAGTTCATCCGCGCGGCCTCTGTTGAGAAGATCACTAAACAAAGGCCTTTGACGTCGGATCTCTTCGATTACAGATGCGAGGAGTAAGCCGGCGTTTCGCAGACAACGGCTCGGGATAATTATACGCTAATAATCGTTTTGTTGAAATTGTTTATTATTTAGTAGATTTTGATACAGGGGTTCGTTTGTCTGTCGGATAGATATCGGAATTCTACATTCCAACCTGTCGCCTAGATAACTCGCTTTCCAGTCGTGCGGCAAATAGGTCTTTGAAATATCTTATAAAGAAGTAAATGAATATATTGTATTTCAATTGAAAAATTTAATAAAACACGACACACGAATCTGCGTCTTCGTAATTAGACAACGTTCTACTATTTTCGTGTCAGATGTGATTATTATGATTATTACAAGATACTATCATTTTTGGTACATGATTATCTGTGAAACATAGATGAGTGCAAGTACTACAATTCTATCGTTCGTTTGGACAGAGAGATTTCGGTGATTCAAAAAATTAAGGAAAAAAAAATATACCTAGAAGAAAATAAACCGCATGCTTAGATTTCGAAATCATTGATGCTTATTGACGGTGGATTGAAAGAGGTGATGAGCTCTGAGCGACCCAGAAGGTTTTGAACTCTTTGACCACGGTCAACTTGAAGACGACGTCTCCGACGAGATCCGGAGGTGCTATCCACCTTACAGAAACTTCAGACTTATTTTCCGCGTTTTTGTGAGTGACAGCGTTCTGAAAGTGAATAATTATTGATATTGTAGTAGGCTTTTTCTCGTTATAAATCATATTTAAACGACTGCTTTCACATCTCAGTGTGATTTTCAAAGACTTAGCGAGATGCTCAGCGATAAAAAGAACCGGAAACCATCAAAAATTGAGGTTTTTCCAAGTCTAGTTTTTTACATCGATTCGGTACGAAATTCAAAAATTACGATATCGTTTTTACCGCTTTTGACAGTTTGTAGCTCAGGACTGAAATAAACTTGACAGTTCATACGAAACTCAAAATATGGCTGAAGCCGTAATATTTGATTTGACTAATTATCGCAATTTTCGGCAGTTTTTGTTCTCCAAATGAGTGACACGCGTGTTTGGACCTTTTGATTGCTCAAAACTCGAGTGAAAAAATATGAAGACCGTTTCTTTTGCAAAAACTATACAACGACTATGAATTAGTTTCGATTTTGAAATATCGCAGAACGACCGTCGAATCATTCTTTCAAATCATTGCTATTTTCGTTATTAGCTCATAAATCTTATTTCATGTTTTCGGTGCATGAATTCCTCTAAGAAATCCACAACCGTGTAATTACACTCACTCTTTCTCCCTTCAGGCAATCGATCGTTTGAACGTTGATATCAGCAGGATCTACGTCAAAAGTTCCGACGATTTTGTCGCCAAGACGTGCCTGGAGCAATATTCCTTTGAACTCTTCCTTGTCGCGGCCCTTGATGGTGACCTTTTCAATTAGATAAAAAAAAACCAGAGTGTCAAGCGGTTGTATTCGTAATCATTTTTCGATCGTAAGATCGCTAATCGGCGATCGATACTTATAACAATCACCGACCAGTCGCCGGATTTCCGATCAAGCTGGAGCAAAATGGAAAAGAAAAAAAGAAAAAAAGAAAATCAAGCATCGCGAACGCAATTACCGTGATTGGCTCTCCTCCCAGAATCGAATTTTTGCTCAGCAAAATGTCGTAAGGCGACGGCGTGGTCTGAGGATCAACTGAATGACCCGGCGTCATGCTTTCGCAGACGCTTGCCGGCGCTCCAACGCTGTGAGCATAAGTCACGGCGACGATGCTTCCAAGGAAAATCAGGAATCGGAACATCCTGAAAATTGACAATGAGATTATAATGACGATGAATTTTTTACAGAAAATTTTATACTCACTTCAGAATGTAGAATTAATTACATTTGCCAATTACAATAAAATATTCAACTCGATCGCGTTTTAGACGATTCATTACAACATAAATAGTGTTTCATTTAACGACGCAAAAAATCCGATCGATCGTTATCTGCTTTTTTCTTTCTTTTTTGCCTTCGGATTGGCAGAATCGAACATAATAAATACTTTTTTCGCTATACGTGATACGGTGTAAAAAAAAAAAAAACATTAATAGACTTAATCAGTTCATCTATCACTGACAAATTTCACTTCATAATCAAATTTGATACCAACGGTTCTTATTTATTATTCTCTCTGCAATTAACGGTCATTTTTCAAATCGCAAAGCGATGTAAACTATAAATAAGAAAGAAGAACATTCACACACCACGATCTTTTGTTTTTTAATCATAATCATTTATTTCAATAATAACCATTTGTTATTTTATAAATATTACGCAATTTTGTGTACTTACTTGGAAATTGAACGGTGAGTTGTGACGCCGCAGGGATGATCAGTCGGCTTCTTATATACCGACGATTTCCCCTTCCTTAAACCGTCGCCACTCTTTTTCCTCCTTTGAATTCCGTGAAATTGTTCAATACATGAGCACAACACGTCGGTACGAAAGATACTCGTTACAAAAAAAAATTCAAGGAGGTCGCATTGATGTTACTATGTGAAACAGCTTGCATGGATTCGGGATTCCCCGGGATAATCACTCGCGTATCACCTTTATGATCGGAAAATAAACGGAGCAAAACAAATCCATTCAGACCAAACCAGTCGGTTATCGCATCGTTATCCATTTTTACACGTTCTGCTGATCGTTTCTTTTTCTCACTTTATTAATAACAATGTGACGTTTGGCCGGTTTCGAAACGATCTATTTTTTGCATTCCGCGCACTTTTTCAGTTTCACTGTGTAACGATATTACATGCGAGTCACATAGAATATAAAGTAATTCGTATGTACGCGCCTTAAGCACATACAACGTTTCAAAATAAAGGGCAAACGCTTAACTCTAGGTGTCACGTCGGTCAAGATCACCTATCCGGTGAAATAAGTGTAACTCTCTCTCTCTGCGAGCCGGGGTCGAAGCGAACGGTCGATATAAAGTCTAGTCCTGTCATATTCACATTCTTATAATTTCGTTAACATTTGGGAAAACAAAACAAGTAAAAAAAAAAAAAAAAAAAAAAAGGGGAAACAAAAAAAAAAAAAAATTAAGACGACGATTCATACCAGAAGTGTAACCCAACGCAATCCGAATCTTTCGGAGCCTGTGAGCCTAAAGAACAAATCCAAATATCTGATCGACGAACGACCACGCAGTATAATCGGTGAAGACCGATTCTATAAAAGGAATATCAAAGAACTTCAACATCCATGATCATCTACGGAGCCGTTAGGCCACCTCTCTTCATCAGAGATATTCCGAGCTAAGTCATCTTTTCATTACTGATTTGTAGGTGGATTGTGCCACAAATCTGTAATAGCCTTCTTAAGTCAGTATTTTATATCTTCGTCTGTTAACTTTATTGTAATCTCACCATAATTTAGAGTCCTTTGTCAGTAGATTCATTCTTTCACTAGAATCATTTTTAAATTTGAAGCATAAAGGAAAAGAGAGCCAGTCTTTCGTTAATGTGGTACAAAAATTTTACCAGAATAATTATATACAAAACGTCGGTAATCGCATTGAGTAATTTTAACGTGTGAATGAAAGAGTGAATGAGATTTTCTATGATTGCCTGTTCTTTTAAAAGGTTATACCAAAACTCAATAAATCTGTGTTCTACATTGTTTCCTCCTGATTTAATGTATTTTGTTTATTGAATATATCTAGATTTCTAATATAACATAAAATCAAAACGTATCGGTTGAACCTCAAAAAAAAAAACCGTTACAAAATGGCGCCCGAACATAAAGTTTAGACATAAAGAAAGTAAACATAGGATTAAATTTGAAACTTCGTCGTTGAATGTTTGTATGATTGACCTTAGGTAGTAATTGTAAGAAACATATATTACGCGATAAATAGAAATATAAGAATTTCAAAAGTACATGGCACCAACGATTAAAAGAACACCTGTTAAAACTAGGTCAAGGATCACAAATAAACCAAGGAGGTCAGAACCTGACATATCAAAAGCAGGCAATAGTCAAATACGAAATAATACAGGCGAGATGGAGGGAGAACTGGAGCGTTTGAAGGAGGAAATGGCGAGTTTCGCGGGTTTACGAAATACGATTGAACAGCTACAGGCACAACAAGCAACTAACGCACAGCTGGCAAACGAAGTCGCATTGTTGAAGCTCCAGAACGAACAACAAAGACAGGCTCTTCAACAGATACAGAATCCAGTTCAACAACCAGTTACCAATAACGATCAAATATCGGTGAGTGAGTTAATAGTAAGTTTGCAACGAAGTCACATTGATGCCAAAGCTCCCGAGTTTACAGATGAAGAAGTTATAAATCCTATTGAATATTTGGAAAATTTGGAAAATTATTTCAGGTTAAAATGTGTGAAGGAAGAGTGTAAATTGTCGATAGTCGAAAGTAAATTATCAGGTAGAGCAAAAATATGGTGGGAAGCGAGTAAAGAAACTATCAACACGTATAATGATTTTAAAGAAGCCTTTAAAAATAAATTTTATTCCATTCCAATCCAAGTTAAAGTCAAAACAAAGTGGAGTTCAAGACGGTATAATCAACAGGATGGTTCACTTCAAACATATTTTTTTAAACAGCTTAAGGAAGCAAAATACCTATTACCGAAACTAGACCAGTTCGAAATAAACTATACCATTATCCAACAATTACCATATAAAATTCGTGATACTCTAGCAACTGTGAATATGGCGGATACAAAAATAATAGAACAAGCTTTATCGCAATTAGATGTAAATTATGAAGAAAGAAACAATAATAAACACAAATATCAAAATCAAAGTAACAACAATCAAGTGAATAATGTAAACAACATGCAAATTCAACATAAACAACAGCAACAGATAAATAATACAAGTAGGCAACAAAATTATCCAAATGCTGCAAACAACTTTTATCAAAATCCTCAATTTGGTACAAACTTATCACCATGGCAATATCAACCGCAAGTTCAAGCATCAACAAGCAACCAAATGAATTTACCAAACGTCAATTATCCACCACCTTATTTCTCAGGAACCAATAATCAGATACAGTCATTACAAACTCAAATGCAAACTAACACCAATAATTTACAAACCAGTCCAAATAGAAATTTAAACTAATAAACAGCTCGATGTGTATAAGTCCGACATCGAGTTGGGATTATGCAAATTTAGTTGAGGACTTAATGCACGAAATTGGTGATGCTGAAGAAAAAATTGAAAGAGTAAAACAAAACTTATCGAATGGTCCAAATGTAGTAATAAATGTGTTAAATTATCGAATGGTAGCTTTATTTGATTCAGGAAGCCAAGTAACATGTATGTCTGAAAAAGTATATAAATCTCTCAAAGGTAATCATAGTTTAAATGAACTACCAGTTACAAATGTAGTAGTTTTACCAGCAATTGGGAAAAAGCCCACAGCGGTTAAGCGACAAATTTTGGTTGATGTTCATATGGGATCGCAGAAAATCACAACAGCTTTTTTAATTATACCGCATCTGTCTAGTAGTGTGATTTTTGGTAACGATTGGCTTGATATTAATAAAGTAGTTTTAGATTACGGTCAGAAAACAATTAGTATTAAAGGTAAAGTAATAGCTCCACCACTTTTCTCATACGACCGGGAACCTGCGGAAAGGTTGAGCTCATTTGCACAAAACGCGAAAATATATATCAAAATTTTAAGAACTGAAGATTCAGAAAAAGAATATGAAAAAATAGGCAAAGAAATATTTAAAAAGAATTCAAAGAAAGAGAATAATAATGAAGAAAATAAAAATGATGATGAAGATATAAAAACAGTTTTTGAAAATATCACAACTAAAGATCCTGAATGTGATAATGATGATAAAATGTCAGAAACACATGAAAATGTGATGCAAATTGACAATGAATCTGATTGTGTAGAGGAGAATAAAATTGATGAAGAAACAGAAATAAATTTAAAATATATCTTTGTAGAAAATGATGAAATTGATAAAAATATTTTAGTAGATAAGGAAAATATATGTGTAGCAATAAGTGAATTTGATAAAATTGCATCGGTAGATCAAAGAGATAATCCGAGAAATAATGAATTAGAAAATCTAAATTTGATGTGTGTAAAAAATAATATAAAATGTAATGAATCTGTATTTCAAAATGTAAACGAACATGAACAAAATAACGCAGAAACAATAGAATCACAAGACCATAATTTTTACAAAAAGAATTTAGTTTGCCAGAAAACAGTAGAATCGGAAGATCACAATTTTTTTAAAGATAAATTGGATGAAAATATCGAATCAATTTTAATAGAACAAATTCAAGTAACAAGATCTCAAACAAATGATCAAAACTTTTTCGAATCTGTCCGGTCGATCGCGAATAATCTTATGGGTACAAGTGAAGAGCAAAAAGCTGAGCTGGAAAAATTGCTAATTAAATATGAAAAACTATTTTCAGAGAAAGCCGGATGTACAAACATTTATGAACACTCTATCAAATTACTAAAAGACAAGCCAATCGTTAAAAAATCATACCCGGTACCATTTAAACTTAGAGAAGCAGTAGATGCAGAGATAAAGAAAATGCTTCAAGCAGGAATTATAGAAAGATCAAATAGTCAATACTGCAATCCATTGCGAATAGTACAAAAGAGGGAGAATGGAGTGAGGTTATGTTTAGATGCCAGATATATAAATGACATAATTGAGTCTGATAACGAATGTCCACCACCAATAAATGAATTATTAAGAAAATATCATGGTGTAAAATACATGACATCTACTGATCTAACACATGGATATTGGCAAATCCCGCTAGAGAGAAATTCACGTCAATATACAGCTTTTTTACACGGTGGCACTTTATACCACTTTTGCAGAATTCCATTTGGTCTCAAGACGGCAGGAAGTGGATTCATACGTGCCCTAAATATGGCATTAGGTAATGAATTTACCTCCTTTCTGACTTGTTATATAGATGATCTTTTAATAACCTCAACTGATTTTGATTCTCATATGAAACACCTAAGCCTAATATTTGATCGTTTAATGAAACACAATTTTACACTTCGTCTAAATAAGTCACTTTTTTGTAAGAAGTCAATCGCATTTCTCGGATACGTTATAACACCTGAGGGAGTTAGTCCCAACCCAGACAAAATCAAGGTGATTAGAGAATTTCCAGTACCAACAAGTAAATTGATTTTACAACGATTTTTAGGAGCGTGTAACTTTTACCGGCAGTTTAGCATAAAATATTCGAACTATGTCACGCCCTTGAGAGATTTATTAACAGACAATACACCGTTTAGATGGACAGAGAAACATACGAAAGCATTTAAAAAGATAAAGGAAAGTTTTATAAACTGTGTAACCCTTAATCACTATTTACCTGGCGTCATATGTAGAGTACAAACAGACGCAAGCGATCTTGGAATAAGTGCGATTTTGTACCAAATTGATGAGGAAGATAACCATAAAATTATTTCACTTATAAGTAAATGTTTGTCGAAAGCAGAATTAAATTACACAACTACGGAAAAGGAATTACTGGCAATAATGTATGCATTAGATAAATTTAGAATTTGGTTAATTGGAAGTCCATTTGAAATAATAACAGATCATAAAGCATTAACTTTTATAAATACAGCACCGTTTTTAAGTCCACGATTATCACGATGGGTTGTAATCTTACAACAGTACACATTCACAGTCAAGCATTGCAAAGGAAAAGATAATGTGGTGGCAGATTTTTTCAGCCGAAATATCAACGGGAAACAAAGTACAAACGAACGTAACAAGTTACTAATAGCAAAAATAAACCAACTGCTAGTAGATAATGTAGAACTCGAACTAAACAAAATCGCATCTCAAACTATTAAAATGAATCCAACGTTGATAAGAAACCTGAAAAATTTAAAACAATTGCAAATAAAAGATGAGGAATTGAAAAATATCATAAATAAATGCAATACAGATTCATCTGATGGTTGTTACAAAGTACATGAAGACTTGTTGTTTTATAAAAGTAAATTCGATCAAAATTGGCGAGTAGTAATCCCACAAAGTATAGTAGATTTACTCGTAATTTCTGTACATGAAAAAATAGGTCATATGGGTGTATATAAAACATACCAATATATTAACAGATATTATTACTGGCGAAAAATGAGAGAAGGTATCAAAAAACGTATTCAAGCATGTGACACATGTCAAAGAACAAAGGCATTATCCTACAGCATGCAAGGAAAGTACAAGCAGGTAACAGCTGATCACCCGAACGAATTGACTACAATTGACTTCTATGGCCCTCTGCCGAGATCTATTGGGGGAGTCCAATATTTGTTAGTTGCAATAGATGCATTTTCAAAACTAGTTACGTTATACCCCATAAAACGAGCTACTACAACAATAGCATTAAATAAAATAATCAACGAGTACTTTAAAAACGTAGGAAAACCAAAAAGATTGCTATCCGACAATGGAACTCAATTCACAGCTGCTAGATGGAAAGTCGAATTAGAAAAACAAGGAGTAGAAGTTTGCTATTCATCAATTAGACACCCACAATCCAATCCTACTGAACGAGTGATGAGAGAACTGGGGAGATTTTTCCGTACCTTCTGCAATGATAAGCATACTAGATGGGCAAAATATGTCAAAGAAATCGAAAAATTATTAAATTTAACAACACACCATAGCACCGGTTTTATTCCATACGAACTTCATTTTAATAAAACAGCGCATGATGAATTAACAAAAATTGTAAAATTCCCAGACAGAATTGAAAATAGTTACGATATTAAAATATTGTTAGCCAAAGAAAACTTGAAGAAAAATTTTGAATATAGAAGCCGGAATCAAAAATCAATTTCAACTGTAATTTTAAATGAAGGAGATCTAGTTTTACTACGTGTACCATATCCATCCTCCGCTATCGATAAATTAACACACAAATTCTTCCATTTGTTTAAAGGTCCGTACAAAATAAACAAAAAAGTTAATGAAAATGCATATAATTTAATAGATACAAAAAATAAAAACAAAAACTTGGGAACTTTCAATCGTGTGAGTTTACGCAAATATTATCAGCCCACAAATCCAAGTGCTAAATAACAGATAATTTTTTGTAATGAAAATTCACGAAAAACTCGTCATGAATCCTTCAAATGTTCTAATAAATCCAACATGCATAGATTATAGAATTTTTTTAGATGTAAGTCCAGTTAAACAAAATGTTTGCTAAAAGAAAATGTGATTAGATTTTAAAATGATAATTTTAATGATGAATGATGAAGGATGAATGGATTGAATGATTGATAAGTAAGAAGTAATTTAAAGAGAGGTTTTTAGATTTTACTGCAAATATAGGATAACGAGTAATTTTCGATATTTTCGTTCTCACAACAATCTCGAAAATGGGGGGGGTGATGTAACGATATTACATGCGAGTCACATAGAATATAAAGTAATTCGTATGTACGCGCCTTAAGCACATACAACGTTTCAAAATAAAGGGCAAACGCTTAACTCTAGGTGTCACGTCGGTCAAGATCACCTATCCGGTGAAATAAGTGTAACTCTCTCTCTCTGCGAGCCGGGGTCGAAGCGAACGGTCGATATAAAGTCTAGTCCTGTCATATTCACATTCTTATAATTTCGTTAACATTTGGGAAAACAAAACAAGTAAAAAAAAAAAAAAAAAAAAAAAGGGGAAACAAAAAAAAAAAAAAATTAAGACGACGATTCATACCAGAAGTGTAACCCAACGCAATCCGAATCTTTCGGAGCCTGTGAGCCTAAAGAACAAATCCAAATATCTGATCGACGAACGACCACGCAGTATAATCGGTGAAGACCGATTCTATAAAAGGAATATCAAAGAACTTCAACATCCATGATCATCTACGGAGCCGTTAGGCCACCTCTCTTCATCAGAGATATTCCGAGCTAAGTCATCTTTTCATTACTGATTTGTAGGTGGATTGTGCCACAAATCTGTAATAGCCTTCTTAAGTCAGTATTTTATATCTTCGTCTGTTAACTTTATTGTAATCTCACCATAATTTAGAGTCCTTTGTCAGTAGATTCATTCTTTCACTAGAATCATTTTTAAATTTGAAGCATAAAGGAAAAGAGAGCCAGTCTTTCGTTAATGTGGTACAAAAATTTTACCAGAATAATTATATACAAAACGTCGGTAATCGCATTGAGTAATTTTAACGTGTGAATGAAAGAGTGAATGAGATTTTCTATGATTGCCTGTTCTTTTAAAAGGTTATACCAAAACTCAATAAATCTGTGTTCTACATTGTTTCCTCCTGATTTAATGTATTTTGTTTATTGAATATATCTAGATTTCTAATATAACATAAAATCAAAACGTATCGGTTGAACCTCAAAAAAAAAAACCGTTACAACTGGTTGTTGAATAAAAGTTTCCGTAATTTGATTGAAAGTTAGAAGAATCGGCTTCTCTCCAGGCTTTTATTAAATACGGTTCTTGCTTGTATTATTTTTCCCACTTATTGCCGCTTCGAGGAAACCAGTTGACACAATGAAAATCATTCGTTATTACCGTGCAAACCAGCGCCTAGTGCAAGGTGTGAATTATGAATGCAACGTTCGTAACTTGCCACAAAGCATCGTCGTATGCCTTTCCTGTCTACGTGTTCGGAAAATCCTGCGTGTAAACTTTATTGCAAACTCGACGTAAATAGTCGTCATTCGTTTTATGGAAAAGCTCACGTGAAGCTTTGCAAAAGCAAACAGTTCTGCAGTCTTTTTGAAAAAAAATCCGATACAAGTTAAACTTGAAAAAATCAATTTGCACCTTCAACTCGTTGACGCAACAAGCTTTGATAGAAATTTATTACTCGGGGAGATAAATTTTCGGAATTCCCATTTCTACTTGACTTCATTCTCGTCACGACTAGGACTAGATAAACTTTGCAACTTTGCTAATCGTCAAAAAATTACATTCATTTTTTCCATAACGAAAGAATTCCCCGCATAGATTAGATAACACTTGATAAAAATATACGGTTTTGTGATCCTTTCAATTATTATATTATGTAATCCGTAATATGAATATTCGCGAAAAAAAAAAACAAAAAACTACAAAGCCACAATGAAAAAGTTGATTTGACAATCGTGTAACGGAAAATGGTGTAATGTGTGCACATATACATATATTTATACATCTTGTACGTTGTATATACATATATATTATACATAAATTTTTACATTTGGTCGGATATCCGGTGCATGCATATATTTTATTCCAATTTAAAAATGAAAATATACGACACACACGTATCTTCGCCATCGTAATTATACAACGACTGACTAGCTTCGTGTGGTTCGTAATAATCATATATATATATGTGTATATATATATATAGGTAATTATTACAAAATATTTTCATTTTTGATCAATAAACGTATAATCTATATAAAACGTAAGCAAATATTCTGCGGTTATTTCGTGTGTCTTGAAGCCACTGGAATTCGCACATGCTACTCGTAAAACCTCTGTCAAAATTCACTATACGTTGAGTGTTTTTCTTTCAAAAAGGAATATCTCGTATATAAATTAACAAGAATTGATGAAAATAAAAAAATAAAAATTGCTATAGCAAAATTCTTCTTCTAGGTCCAAAAAAACACAATATGACAATCATTGTCGAAAAGTGTACGCTGTGCGAAAACTATCTGGCTAAAATACGGATTCGTGATCGATGAAAACAATTCCAATCAAAGAATGGTAACGAATTTTCGAGCACGGACAGGATTTTGTTATTTTAAGAAAAAGAAGAAGAAAAGAATGAAATTAAAAAAAAAAAAAATTTATACAACGGGGCAAACTCTATCGGTGAGCAGTAGATTTAATAAAAATCCTCGATTCTAAGATCTGTGAAGAAAAAAGAAGATCCATTGCACCCTGCACCCTGTATGATTCGTCAAGAATTCGTTTTTTCATTGCTTAGTGTTTAACGACGCGAAGATTCGACGAGGTCTGTCCAACCCAGAAGGTTCCACCATCCTTGACGAAGGTCGCCTTGAATACGACGATTCCGCTGAAATCAGCTGGAGCCTCCCAAGTCAAGATCTTTTTCGATTTTTCTTCGGAGTCTTTGTGGGTGACAGCATTCTGCGAATAAATTATCGTACACGTTATTGTATATACGTTACACTCGATGCGTTGTTCAAGATTAGGTAATGCAATTATTAAACATACGTTTCTTAATTAAACAACTATCATTACTACAATTTTAATATCAGAAATCTTAAAGTACAACTGCGGGATTCTCAAAGTGGCGTAAAAAGTGTGGTTTGAAAAAAAAAAAAAAAAAAATTAAAAGACAAGTCAAGGAACATGACACCCCCTTCGTTCCCGCATGTCGCATTTCTACCAACCTTCTCTCCTTTGGGGCAATCGATCGTCTGGGCTTCCTTGTCGTTGGGATCGACAGAGAATGATCCAATGATATCTTTACCTTGTCGACCCTCGACCAAAAATCCCTTGAATGTCGCATCATCGAGTGCTTCGAGAGTGATCTGCAAAAACAGCGAAACGCGATACTCAGACTCCGTTCACAGCGGATTACCGTTCTAAACGAAACGAGGATCAATCGATCGCATTCTAAAACCGGTTTCCCAGAATCGGTGCGCCTGTACCTTGATCTATGCAAATCGATTCTTGAGAAATGATAAAATCGCGTGTGACAGTAATTTTATACCGTGCCCGTTGACCACTTTCGACCGCAATTTTATTCACACACACACACACACGCGCAAACAGAAATCGTGTAATTGCGCAACGCTTTATAGTTCCCAGTCAGCTTGCGAGTTCGTTTTTTTTTTTTTTTTTTTTTCATTTTGTTCTTTCCTTCTTCTTTCCTTCTTCCACATTTTGAGACCCACGAACGAATCCCAACGATATTTACCTCGACCTTATCTCCTGGACTTATAGTGCTCTTGTCTATCGAAATTTTGAACGGCGACGGTCCTGCCTGAGGATCCACGTGATGTTGTGGCGTCATGTCTTCGCAGACGGCAGGCGGAGCTCCGGTGCTGAAACCCTGAGCCGCCGCGACGATGCTCGCGATGAGGAGGAAAAAACGGAGCATCCTGGAAAATCGAAAAGAATAATAAAAATTAAAAAAAATTAGAAAATAAAATAACAAGCTGTCGTTACGAAGATCGGTTTCCTCCGATCGATTGCTGCGTAATTTTATGCCATTCCGCAATTCGTACTTTTGAACGATATTTAAAAATCATTGGAAAGAAAAAACACTGTGACTAATTTTTTTTTTTTTTTGTCCGTCACGTGGCGTAGATTTTACAAGCTCGTCTGGTTTCAAACGTGTCTGATTTTATTTTTTTCCACGTCGAAAGACCTTTGCAAAGTGAATGGAGAAAAAAAAAAAATGTCGAATTACGGAATTCGAAATCGTTAGTAACCGATTAATTCAAATCGGTGCAACGAGGCCGAATGAAAGTGGAAACTTGCACTCGCGCATCCTTGAGAGAAGCGAAACGAAGAGGGTCCTTAATTCTGACCGATGATCGTTCGAATGATCGATACATATACAATGCTAGATCCGGACGACAGTTGAAGGCCCGATGTTTAGCCTCTCCAGAGATTGTAGTCGTACTTGAAATTGCAACAAATTACACAGGGATAAAATATCGCAAAACTGCACCGTTCGTAAGGATAATCGTTTAAATACACACGCGAATCTACGATACGTAATTTTACCATCAAGTCAGACGAATCACGGTCGCGTATTAATAAGGTGACGAAACTCGGTCCGGTTGTGAAAATGAAAAATTGTGTATTCATCGTCGGTGTTGATAATAATCACCGTCTTATTTTTTATACGCATGTGTCGCAGCTTACTCGGCTTATCGCTTCCTTTCATCAAAAAATTTTCAATACCACCGATAAAGTCAAGGTTGCCAGTGCAAATACCGCTTGTACAAAACGACGCTTTGTGTAATGGAAAGTTTATGCGATACACTGCAAAATATTTTCAATATCACCGAAGCTAAAGGTCGCCAATTCGATTTGTTTCCCGGAACAGGAAACGGAATCGCGAGTACGGCAGACTTCGTGGAGAATGGCAACGAAAAAATCAGTAACTGTAACACTTGGTAAAGAACAATGGCGAGAATTAGAAAAAAATTGTGAATAAAAAAAAAACAAAAATAACAACTCACAAGATTTTCGATAGATTAAGCATAGAAACGATTAGCAATATTGACGATATTTCGTGTCGTGAAGACATATTTTTCATCGCCTACTGTAAATATTTCGATTTCACGTTAACGAAATTTCGGCGACAACGGGTGAACAAAATTTTCAGCAGCTTTTCTTAGTCAGCTTGTTTTAAAAAACGTGAAAAAAGATCTATTATTCAGCCACGTCGAGAAATAAAGTGAAAAAAAGGGAAAAAATTTGTAGAGACAGTGAGAAGTAGATTCTTGAAAATTACCTTTTTTCCATCTGACAAAAAAAAAAGTTGGATACAAGCGTCTGCTGATAAATGGAATCCTAGAAAAGAGACCGTAACACCGAATCGTTTCAACGGCATCAACTCGTTGAGTGATTTTGTCGCGCTGCGTGCATAATTTGTGATTACGAAGACAGCTTTCACTATTGAGCAAGATGGTTATCTGCTTCTGGATATCTCACAGCTACAACTGCCTGCCTATCCACAAAGACACCGGCTTATGTTCCACGCACGCAGCTTTGCTCGATGACATTTTTTAATAATAGCTATACGATGACTGTCATTAGGATACATCCTGCCTGTACATACATATATATATGTATATATATATATACATGTATTTATAAATATTTTTATACACATATATGTACGACTTTACGGGCAGCAATCAGTCAACCGGCACTTCCACCATGTTGAAAGAAGATCTGTGCAGTAATTTAGCCGTTCAATTTCCCTGCAGCAAAACCGCGCGAATCTTGAAATTGCGAATTGAATTCCACCGGCCGAGATTGGAGGGTCAGAAAAGAAAAGATAGTAAAATGGATTGAAAATATTGAACTTGATGATTATTGATTTGTATAATTATCGAATCTTATATAAACGAAAAATTTTTAATCACCGAGAGAAATTTTTAGTTCCGGCTACCGCTCAGTCCTTGACTATTTTCATTTTTTACCACAATCGAAAAATGTAGTTACATAGAGAATGAAAATTAGTTTTCTAGCTGTTACCGGAAAGTCTGGTATCCGTTACTATTCTTTATCATTACCATCACTGTTACTAGATTTTTTTCTAACTGTTGCGAAAATTCAATGCTTGTGCAAGAATAAATTGACGTTAAAGCCTTGTTTAACTAAAAAAGTAGAGTAAACCGAAGAAACTGATTTTGCGTCGCGTTTTTTTTTTTTTTTTTGTTTGATGCCTGGATTCGAACGGATGATGAAAATGACGCAGAAATTTTAGCGTTCGACAGTTTTTACGCTGTGATTAATTAATACCGTGTTAGGTTATAACGAATTGCGTAAGTACTCACTTGATGAGTTATGGTTACGGATCGGTGCCCGTCGGACCAATCGAGAAGGTAACGACCGGTCGAAGAAGTCAAAGCTGAGTTGTGGAGCTGTAGGAATGAACGGTTCCCTTCTTATATCCTCTTGGTCAGCCCCTCCCCTTCGCTCTTTGCCAACCCTTGCTTTCTTTCGAGTTCCCCGGAGACTTGCCCAACACATTCGCACGTTTTAATGAAAATGCACGCGTATTATAAATCGGCACGGGACAACGACTCTGAAAAATCCGAATATGCTGTCTTATTTATTAATTTAATTGATGTTTTCGCACAATATATGCGATTGGTTCGTTGCACGTTGGGTAAAAAACTATTTCAAACTCGGTACGATCCTTGATTGTTATTCATTTATTTAATTTATTTTATTTCATTTTTTTATTAATCCCGCCGCCTATTATTTACCCACATTTTCGATATCCCGAGATAACTTTACACAAATCCGTGTCGATTTTTTCACCTCTCCTAAGATATTGAGTATAATTTAGATTCCATAGTTTTTAGGTCGCGGATTTTAAAAATTTAACGAAATACCGAACTTGTAGCCCATAACTGTTGCTCGAAGACACGCGTCGTGTCACGAAAATATTGCACGCATCGCCGTGTAACAAGATAGATACACAGATTACACAGATACTCGTGGGCATATATAATCTCTCATCGATGATCGTCGTTATTACTCAAAACCATCATCTTTCGGCCGTGCCGCCGCCGCCTTGACACAGTGAGCCTTTCACGCGAGACTGATATTCACTTATACAGATGAAACTCGAGTGAATGTCGTCTATTAACTGTTACGTGTAGGTATACCTCAGTATCCTTAACGCTTGTGCGACTATTGTGTAAAATTTTGAAAAAAAAAAAAAAAACAACAACATCTTCACGACAATACTGAAAATCAACTCTGTCAATGAATAAAAAACGCTGTAAGATAATTAATTGTACGTTTTATTTTTCCAATAATTCTCAAGCACTGTGAGACGTGTGTGCGTGTGTGTTACCTATTTTGTATACGGTGAACTGTGACAATGATTGATAATAATTATAATAATAACAATGATATAACCACTCCGTCAATCATCAGTTTTTTATTTCTCATTTCTACTCTTTATTACAGTTTATCTTTAAGTTCATCGACATCGATCGTCGGAACCCATGATTTGCGTTGTGTATCAGCAACAGTACACGAGGCTGATTGCGCGGGTCCTTGAACATAGTCTGAGTAACTATATTTGAACATAACGCTTCCTAGATCCATTAATTACAGACTGGTTTCGAGAGTTTTTGATCAGTTGAATCGTTCAAACGGACGTAAAGTCTTTACGGACACGTGCGAAAATTAGTGACGATATTTCATTTTTACACGCTCACTTTTCATCTTTCCACGTTTTATTTTTTTTGTTATACGAAATTCATTACGAATGTTTAGATTCTAGTAATTTCTGCGAAAACAATGGTAAATAATACGAGCTTGGATTGTACTTATTTTCGTCTCTAAACTTTTTGTCTGATTTCTTAAAATATAGTCGTCTATTAGCGTGACTAGAGAAAAATGAATTCCATTACAGGTACATCAAACAGTGAAATGAATCGTTTCAAAAAGTCTTTGGCCATTAAAATGATCGAATATGAAATATTTCTTTCCGAATATAACAAACTTGTTCTTAATAGATATAGTAGAAAGATTGTTTTTACATTGTTTGAATGGTGTACTTGGAATCAATTATCTAAATCCAATCATGCGATAATTCATTATTCGTTAGCATCCAGAACGCTTTGGGCATAAATCTGTATTAATGACGTCAAGTGTGTATTTGGTTGTTAATGTAGTTTTTCTACTTCTGCGTCGTTTTAGATGAAAATATGTTTAATCTGCGTTTAATGGTAAAATGACGAAAAAGGCAGTGCAGCTGTTATGCTGTCCTCTTAACAGCCTTGAAAGCTTATACAACAGTATGACTGTTGCGTTCTCCGTTTGATCGGACATATGTGAACAAAAAATAAGATATTCCTACTCTACGACTAATGTTGAACAAGAAAACTAAACGGGTGATATTATCGACTGACTCAAACAGGAAGAAAAATGTACTTGATGTGCTTTGAAACAAAGGAAGTTAAGTTAGTTGAATGTGTAATAATATGTACAAAGTGCTAGACTATTTTTTCCAACAACATAAATTTGAATTTCAACAAATTTATTGGGATTTCAAACCTGACACGCAGCCCGGACATTTTTCCGTTCGCCACCGTATTTGGTGAGCTTCGGTAAACAGTTCACGTAAAGAAAATTCATTATTCTGCACATTGCAATTTGAAATCCAAGGATCGAATTGTAGCGCAGTTTTGCAGTTTCTCATAAAAACACTGTCATTTCTTTTCAGCATGCGTGCTTAGAAGCCATGCACGCACGGCATGAAAGTTCAAACTTCGCGTGTAGTTAGTTATGCGGTAACGCCGATAAGATTATAGATAATTGCATGCAGGACAAAAAAAAATCAATAAACAATTTGTGGAATCGATCTATAAAACGTTGTACGATTGAATTAAGATTATTTTCACCTTGATCTTGTAAAAAATCGGGACTGGTCTGGAGTCATTTGTCTCCGATTCCACAACAGTGAACCCCGACGTGGAACGGACCTGAAAAATATGAGTATTTTTATGAAACATCAAATATCGGGTTCTTGATTTGCAATTGCGTTAATTTTCTTTAGATACTAAATAAATCGGATTTTAATCTGCACTTCGTCTCGTGTGTTGAAACAACTGTTCATACTGAATGTAGTGTAGGTTGCCTTCGTGCAGGCGTGAATCAGTTTCATTTCAATACAATCAGAGTATATTAATAGAAATAAATATCAGATCTCCGATTCGGGGGGGTTCGTTTTACCGAATGAAAATGTGAAAAACATTCGCTCGAAGTTGCGCAACGCGAAAAAGAACGCCCATCAACGGACGTTTTATTCAAATTCGAAACTTTCGAAGACTCTTGGCGGGAATGTGAGACACTGCCGATTGCTCGAGGCGTGGTGCATTCGCGATCCGGCAGAGGGCAGCAGGTGGAGAAACCCTCTGGCGGCGAGGCGTAAAATCACTCTCAGTATTCCAACAGGGCGGCCATATCTGTCGGGTTAGCTCTGTGGTGCGCGATCGAGTGAATCGTGGCTGGCGTTTGGACGTGGTATTTTCTTCGATTTAGAGGAAGTCTAGAAACAAATTAGTCGCGATGAACGTGATAGCGAGGACGTCGAACCTCTCGCCGTACCTCAAGGCGACCAGCGCCGCGATCCCGAATGGTTTGAGGCCAGTGGCAGGCTCAGGTAAGGTGCAAAAGAGCAAAGTCGTCGTAAAGTCAGACGTCGAACGGCTGACCAGTTACTCGCTCAGCCAGGCTCTTCCCACCGGACAGTTGCGCGCACGATCAGGCATAACAGGTGCGTCTTTACTCGATGTAAAACACGCCCGACTCGTTTTCGGGAAATTAAGTATCACCCCTAAAAAATAACGGATCGAATCGCATTATGTAACGAATTGCCATTGCATGCGTAACATGTACTTTCTGTCGTTCACGCGCACATCTACCTCTCGCATTGTTCGTTTTACCGACCGAGCGCAGTGTTCTATTTCTAATTCATCATTTTCATTTTATACTTCTTAATTTAAACAGTTCAAATAGGATTTTCTTCGGTCATTTCTGCTTACCAAATAAGCCTCGTTTTCGATTTCATTACTTCGCTTTTAGTCGCGGATTTTGATAAAAATTCCTTTACCGACCGAGCAGCGGATTGTTAGTTTGAATCTTTAAATGTTCACTTGTTTTACATGATTTGATTCTCAACAGTTTTTCTCTCTGGTTCATTCACAGGGATCGGCGCAATGCAACAAATTCGTCTGGGTCACACGGATATTCGCGTACCAGACTTTTCTGCTTATCGAAGAAAGGATGTTCAGGACCCGACAACCAAGAGCCGAGAATCTGCAGAGTCTCGTCTAACGTTCTCCTACCTGTTTACTGGAGGTGAGTAAAAAGATCCTGCACATCTTGTTTCAAAAATCATCTGGACCCTATTTTTTACCGGTTCGTGTCCATTAAATCGTATCTTTTTCTATAATCGGGTCTCGAAAATTTATGGAGAATCTTCCAAAGCTCCACTGTAATGTCTTTGAAAAATTTATTCAAGTTTCGAAATACTGTCACAGTGTTCAAAAAGGAAAATTCCAGGACCCGAAGGTAAATACAATCCAAGATGGTAAATTATGGTACATCATGACTTTGAAAACAATCTTTTAATTATGATTTTAATGCTCCGATTTTGCATTTACATCTCTCGATCGAATATATCATGCGATTTGTCACCAAACATTATAAACGAAGATTATCGGAATCGTCGGAACTAACGAACGCTACAAGTTGTCCAATCCAGAAATGAAAGAAGAATCTGGTTTTTGTGATGTGGAAGTTTTGGAACATTCCTGAAATGATGCAAGAAGTGAAATGGTTTGATGCGGAACCACTCCTTTCCCAAAAAGTGAAATAAAGTGAAGTAACAATTCGTTCTCTACGAATAAAACGGTTCTTTTTTGTATTACAGCGGCAGCAATTGCTGGTGCATATTCGGCCAAGACTGTGGTAACGCAGTTCGTAACGTCGATGGCGGCTTCAGCCGATGTATTAGCTCTGGCTAAGGTTGAAATCAAACTGGACGACATACCGGAGGGCAAGAGCATGGTTTTCAAGTGGCGTGGAAAACCCCTTTTCATCCGGCACAGGTAAAGAATAAATTTAAGAAATACGATCACAATTTTTACCTCGTGGTCAATTAAATTCAATTAAAACTCGTGGTTATGCACGCTTCAATTTGACGAACGATTTTCAGGAAGGCCGATGAAATCGCGAGGGAGCAAAGCGTGGCTGTGGAAACACTGCGACATCAGCAACACGACAACGACAGAGTGAAGCGACCGGAATGGCTCGTCGTGATTGGTATTTGCACGCATTTGGGATGCGTGCCGATCGCCAACGCCGGTGAATTTGGTGGATACTATTGCCCGTGTCACGGATCTCATTACGACGCCAGTGGCAGAATAAGGAAGGGGCCGGCGCCCCTGAACCTCGAGGTTCCACCCCACGAGTTCGTCGAAGACATAGTTATCGTCGGCTAAGTCCAGGAACGGGTTTCGAGGCTTATCGTAGAAAATTGGCGTAATATTTAAAAATGATTATCACAGTTGTTACATCGTTATGTGAACGTTTGGATTGAGAACATTGAATTTTTCTCTCCTCACCGCCTGGTTCATATTACGGCGGAATGATACAGATCATCCTGCATCGATAATTATTACGCGGTCATTATTACCCTAGATAACAAAATGTCACACTATTTATATCAAAGAAAATAACAAAGAAACAATGAATCAAGCGGAAAAAAGAATAATTCAAGTTTGTCGGACCCGACAGAAATTATGGTCTATATTAATTGTGTAACTTATAAGTTGTACAGACTAGAATATAGAATAAAACATTTGACAAAGAATTCGTCTTCAGGTGTACATTTTAATTTAGGAATTGCAAATTTTATTTCCTTTCTATGCAATTCATTCATTTAATCTCTTACTTGTTTAACCAACCCTGGAAAAATTTTGTTTACCGAAAATTCCCGTTCTTGATCATTTTAATTCGTAATTAGCTGCTAAAGATCAATTTTCAATCATTCATTTAAGCCTAAAGTGGAACGTGTAAGTCGATTTACTAAGCCTAAAAATTTATTCAGTGACGAGATATTGTTAATAGTCTTTTTAAATCGCATTTTCGAGAAGCATGCGTAAGACTCAAAAATTTTTCATTTATTCAACTCTTGGGTGTCAATCGAGAATACGATCAATCAAAATATACGACAAATCGTATAAAACAAATTTCGAAAGTTGGTACACATCCTCACTATCCTGAATGAATGAATTTATGATTTAATGAACACTTTCAATTATCAAAATCAAGAGAGTTGAATTCCATATCGAACCGTAATGTATTCTCAATTTGGGAAAAGAAATCTTAATCCCATACATTACAACAGAAAAAATCAGGTCGAACATAATTTTGAAGCGAATATGTTATAGTGTTATTTTTTAACTCCCAAAGTGACATTCATCCGGAACACAGCGAAGTAATTTTTCTAACCGTTCCGGAGTTAGGATGCAAATTTGTGATTCTTGATCGTTCAGATTCTTCGAATAAAATTCCACTCTATCAATCTTGGTAGCAGTAAGGAAATATAATTTGATCTTCAGTTTTATTTTTCATACGAAACAAACTTGATACAGATGTACAACAGGTTGGAAAAAGTTTTTCCGTGACGTCACCTATGCCGAAATAATATCAAAAATGTATATTTAAATTGCTATACGATGCTTTTACAATTACATATCCGTTTTACCGAAAGTAACGAAGAAAGACCTATGCTGTACGTACGCGCATACGATAATCATGAATATATTTTCTCGCAAAACTTGGTTGTCTTCAAACGTTGCGTGCAATTATTCATGTACACTTTTTTTGAATTTGATGTAACGACAATTAAGGGCAAGCCGACAGGTGCGCGAAGTCCGTGATCGACCGAGGCGTCGTCAGTTCGGTACAAAGTGAGTACCTAATTCTGAAGAGCATAGCGAGAGCGGCGCAGCGCTCCGAATTTTAGGGGTGACTCCCTCCCTCCGCCCTTCGAAGAGTCCAGTACGCCGGAGGGCGAGCAGGAAAGAAGGAAGGGTGAAACGCGCAGGGCGAATAACGAGAATAAAGTTCCCGCTTCGGGGAGGTAGCAGCGCTGCCGCCTTGCGAGCAGTGAACCAGGTTCGCGGCGATGCGCCGAGCGCCGTTATTCCCACCGCTGCAAATCGGGCGAAACGGGAGGTAAACCGGCGAAAAGCAGGATCGTCGCAGTTTCGCGCCACCCTCTCCACGCCGTCGCAACGCGGCGTCTGCAACCCCGCGGACAAAATCTCCAAACGACAACGCAACACGCGTTACTCGAGCAGACCGTGCTTCTTACCTCAGCGCAGTCGGTTGTTAGGTATTCACCTGCTCGTCCGCGCCGCGTCGCGTTGCGTTCTCTCCTGGGTTCTGATTTCCTCGGTTATAAACACGATGCGCAGTGCAGTGAAAGGGTGCAGACGATAATAACAATAACCCTGTAACCTGGTGGCCTCCTCTGCGCCGTCGCAACTGTCAACCGGCATCGAGGGGCCGCTGAATGTCCGATCGCCGGCTCGTTTTTCCGTAAGTACATACATCAAATCTCAAATATCGTATAACGCATATTCGCAAATGGCATGCGGCAATTTTCCCCTAGTGACTTTTACTCCCCCGCTCGCCGTCCTCCCATGACGTCAATTAACGAACAAACTACGATCGCCGGGCAGCCGCGAGTTCAGGCAACCCGCCACCCACGCCGGTAAACCGATGCGCCTGCACGCCGGCTGCATTTCTATGACCGTCTGATTATGCACCGCCTTTTCTACTTACCGCATCGCGGGTTTAATACGCGTAAACGTGATAAAAGAGCGGCGATTCGACCCTCTTTGTTTTTCCCGTTTATCGTCCTCGACACGTCCCGAATTTACGTTGTGATAATACCCGGTCAAATAAGTCGTTAAATCCTGTCGATGCAGGCAATTGTCCTTCTCGTCCGCGTTACGTCGGTATTAGGCTGAATCGACGCGTTTCTCTGCCTTTCTTCTCCCATCGATGAGGTTTCTGGATCCGTGTGCGCGCGTGTGTGTGTGTGTGTGTTTGCATTTGTGAAGAGTATTTGAACCCCATCCGTATACAGAGTGTACAACGTACAGGTACTGGATGCGACGCATGCCAGGTACCGTGTAGAATGCGTGTGTTTCCAACGTGTGTATATCATAGCTATAATCCGCGTGCAAGGGCATCGCAGTTGGCTTGGGTGGTTTATTGTTGTTGCGGCTGTATTATGCTCTACACCGATTCTACGAATGACCGAGTAAACCGATCGCGTTTTTCAATTGTTTTTACACTTTATTTACCCCTGGTGTAAAGTTGTACGTGTATTTGTTTCTTTCAATTTCATGCACATGGAAATTGCTCGAGAACCTGTTACTGTGCCACGGTGTTAGTGTAGTGTTGTACCCTCTCTTATGCGCATATATTTACGTACGTATACACTTGATGGCGCAACGAGAATATTAGGACGGTTAATTTCTTAGGCGTTTACTTTTGCTCGTATTGTTTCATCCTGTTTTTCTTCTTTCTGCGATTCCCTTTCACGTCTACGTTATTATACGCACATCATAAAAGAGATTATCTCGTTCCGGTAAAACCTCTGCTAATATGAAATGATTTCTTTCAAATACTATCTTCGTTGGATGAAAAACGAACTACTCTATGTAGTGGAGAAGCCGTTCAATGCAAGAGAAGTTCTTTTCGTAATAAAAATTTTTGCACTAGCAAACATTGCGCTGTGTAAACCAATTTTTATGTAACATGCATCACATGTAAGATGAAGAAACAAGATGATTATTGTCTTCTAGAACCATCTACCATCGATTCTTTGCCTGATCGATGACTGCTTCACATCCATTTATTTTGTCTGCGTAAAGTATAATAACAATAGTATTCTTACACGTGTATTGTTTATTATATAGAAGCAGTATTATCGCAGTGCGCATCGTGTGATACACTGAAATCGAATCAGCTGATCCGGCCAGCAAATGTAAAAACTCTCGCCAACCTTTCGCACGAAACAACATATTTTCATTCTATTGTCAGAAACAGTGAAGTTTAAGGAATTTTTAATAGATACTTTGGAATGATGAATTAAATTCCTATCGCTCGTAGTTTTTTTTTTTATTTCTAACTCAACCATAATGTTCACTTTTCTGACCTGAAAAGCGGGACGAAAGTGGCATATTATTCCCTCTTTACTTTTTCCTAATCTGTGAGAAAAAAGTAGAACTTTTCTCCCTCGTTTTTACAAATTAATTTTTCAGAGTTTCTGATTTCCTTTCTTTCTTTTCCACTTTGAACTACATCTCTCTGTATTATTATAAACTTTCAGTAATATCGTATTTTTCAGACTGTTACAAATCACACTTACAAATGAAATGGAAACACATTTAGGTCAATAATGTGGCCAGAGTTAAGTCGGGAATAAAATCCCATACGTAACACAGGGATAAAAATTGATCATTGCCTTGTTGCATAAAGTACTAATTTCGAACCACAAAAATTATGCTTCTCAAGTTTTGTTTCACTAAAACCGTATCTGGAGAACGGTAAGCGCTAATTATATGAAACTGTGTTCAAAGCGTATGAGCCTTACGATTGATTTCGAGCTGAATTTCGATCGTACACCGAAGTCTTCGGGGAATTACCTACCCAGTTTTTTCTATCTCGTTTCCTTTCGTCCGGTATCAATATCACGAATCCCGTTCATCCAAAACCAAGGTACACGAAAATCCGGGATTACTGGGAATCCGGATCCGTCGGAGTCTCGGAAAGCGAGTCGAATGCACGCGCCGTTTTTTGGGAATAATTATTCCGGCAGCAGGAGTTCAGGGTTTGGCGCGATACGTGGGCGGGCGAAGAGAGAGTGAGAGAGAGAGAGGGAGAGAGAGAGAGAGAGAGAGTGAACGCGGTAACGAGTGGCGGGTATTACCCACATTCTGGAATATAGGCTGCGTCGTTATCGGCGCACGAAGGGTTTGACAGCCTTGTGACACGCATTCTGGGGTTGTATGTCCCCGCTAGAGAGCGAGGCGAGTGCGTGTGGCTGCATACCAGCCGGCGCTGAGGTTCGTGCGTGTGCGAGGCGGGTGGCAGGCGGCAGGCGGCGGCGGGCAGGCAGCCCTGGAATCAATAGATGCGTGTTGCACCTCGGTAGGCTTCGGCAGTGTTCCCTAGTTCCCCCTTGGCCGACGAGTCTCTTATTCGCCCCGCACCCTGTTCCTCGCATTCATCCCTTTCCCAGCGCCCTTTATCCCTTCGTTCCCTCCTCTCTCTCTCTCTCCCTCTCTCTCTCTCTTTCTCAGTTTCCCCTGCAGCGCATCCTAGGCAGCAGGGCCTAGGTGCTCGTGTACCGCGAGCTTTCTACCTGTACGAAATTTTCGCCATGACGTTATATTAATTTCGTCACGTCAGACGCACGTTCCTTTCCACAAATTAAGTAAATACTCTAATTACACAGAGCTCGAGATCTGCAGTGGCTGATTCGGGTTTTTTTAGTACTACCCTGTACGCGTTAACAAAAATGAAAACTTTTTAAAATTATTCTGTTCAATTTTCAGTCGAATCAAAGTAAAGAAGATTGATAAGAAAAAAGATGAAAATTTAACAATATTTTGATACTTTTTTAAGAATTTAGTCACCCCGCTCTGTTGCAACCGTATATTGCGACTGATGTTTTCCTACGAAAAACCGAAATATCATCTCACGAGCAGACAAGGAAAATTTAGCTCGAAGAGAGAGAGAAAAAAAAACGGATCACGAATTACAGGAACGAGAAGAATTTAGAGATCTACAGATATGTTCTCGGAAAGGAAAATGACGAGACAATTAGAGAGAAACAAATGTATAAGCAACGTTTCAACGAATTATTTCACGTAAATTTATATTAATAATAATATTAACAACAATGATAGTTTTCCAGTTAGAAGAAAAAAAGACATGAAATTAATATTGCGGTAACTTATTCGGTAAATTATGAGAAGCGTATTAGGTATTATACACGATTGTAGGTGGAAAACTTGCAATTCAATGGAATGATGTGATGAAATTTTTCGAAGCAATTAAAGAATAACAATGCAAACGTCATCATCCGGTGAAATATTTCAACAACAAATCGTGGCAAGGTGATTAAATCTATTTTATAACCTTTTTAAACACAAATTAGACCAATCCGAACAAACTCCAACGAGTAGTTTGACTTTTATAAAAATATCGTCCGTCTAAAACTGTATAAATATTATAAAAACTATTCGAGTAACCTTAGAAAGAAAACTTACCGTTTAAGAATATGAGTATATTACAGTATATAACAGAAGAACGGTGCACCAGTTTTATCATTCAAGGAAGAGGAAACAAACTAAAAAATAAATAAACAAAAATACGATTTTTACGACGCGTTCTAACATCTCTAAACAGTCGTCACCGATTAATCCGTCCCGGGTGAAGACAGCAACACGTGTATCACCTGTCGTCCTCACGTATAGCTGCAATAGGTATACATATAAAAGTATAGATATACACACATAGGCGATAACGGAACGCGGAGGAGATAGGTGACTGGGTGACCGGGTGACGGAGGGATGAAACCCCGGCGGGGGTGGTGGCGGGGGGGGTGGCGGCGGCGAGCGCTCTACTCAGCCCTTGAGAAACTTGCAAGGACTTGGCGTAATCGTAATGTGGAAGAATAGAGAAAGAGAGCGGGCTGCGTGAACGTCAGCTTGGAAGGGTGGGTACGGAAGGAGGAATAAGGGCAGGAGAGTGCGGCGGAAAAGAATAAGAGTATCACGCTCGTGTGCACCTCCCACCTATACCTGTGCATTTATACACACGTACGTACACACACACATACATACATGTATGTATATAACATACATAGCCAGACGCGTATACACTGTACATGTATATAAATTGTAAATGGGAATATAGGCCCCCGATATACGTGGTATACAGGCGTGACACCTGTACACGCACCGTTCGCTATACGTAGGCAAAGGTGAGTCTAAGGCAGTAGAGCCGTGGGGCGGTAAGAGGGTGGCCAGAAACGCGGGGTGGAAGGAGGGTAATGATTAGTTCTTCCGAGGTCGGGGCTGTTGCCGGGTGCAGGTTGCTTGGCTGCTGCCCCGCGGCGCCTCCACCACCACCACCACCCCCCCTTAAACTCACCCCTTCACCCCTCGGCCGGCGTCGACCCCCTCCGCCCCCTCCTCCGACGAAACCTCCTCCGCGATTCCATCAACCCCCGAAAATTTAATCCCCACTCCTCGAGGAGACGTACGGATGGCGGCTTCGCGGCGCTCGCCGGGCGTTGGAGGGATGGTGGGTGAGGGTGGCGGGGGCGGAAGGGGGAACATTGCAAGGTTGTCCTCCCCTCCAGACTGCCTCGTGCGAATCTACGCGGTTCAGGGATGTCGGTCGATGGGGTAGTTTTTGAACCCGGTTCGGGGTTACGTTCACCTTAGATATTGCCAAATTTCATACTTCTCGACGTTTCAAACGAAAGGTGGAAAAAATTTCCGCCACGTAGTGTATGAAGGATTTTACATGGAACGCGTACATGGGTGTGCACGAATTATTTATTGTAAGAGCAGAGTATGAATTAAGGATGAATTTGAGTTTATACTGGTCGCAGTTTAATTAATTGCAAAAATTGTTTTTGCGAGTTTCTTTGTCGAGATCGTTTATTAGTACGATAAAAATTAATTGGATTTTACAGTTATTCAAATTTTTTTGTATCCAGACGGAAGTGTTGCGGTTCTAGGGCATATTACACGTATTTTTTCAAATTTTATTACACTTGGTTTGATTTTCGTGTCACATATATATGTATATGCGTTATTGGAATGTATGTTTTTAAAGATATGCGAAACATTATTTATGGAAAATACTCAACATTTGTTTGGGTAAGGTAAGTGTACCAGTTATTGACCAAGTCTCAATTATTGACTTTTTTTGGTTGAATCTGTTTGATCGTTGGTTCAAAAATTACCAAAAAATAAATTTTTCGTAATCAACCGTCCAGCCATTGATTTTAGTCATCGAGAAATTCACAATTTGTGCGGTCACTTTATAATTTTGGAAAATAAAAAGTTTCAATAATTGGTACATTTACCTGATTCATACCAATTGGCAAACTGCAGTGTAAAAGGTAACGAGATCTATAAAATTGATCTTCAGCATTACGAGGTGCACAAAATTCCTGATGAATAGCAGTGATCAAAAAGTGAGACTTTGCGAACAGGCAATTTTCATTAGATCTGTTTCTGTAAGTATAATAAAACTGAATTATCCAGAATCAACAGCATACTAGTTTAAATTTTTTACGTTCAATCTCTCGTATCACGTACATTTTTGAAAACGTATTAAAATAGAATCTAAGAAATCTATGCAAATTTGATTTCGTTTCGCTTGAATTCCGCATTTAAAACGGACTTTCGTACGTCGCGATTACGAATTTCTCTAACTCGCCAGCGAAAATATTCGAGCATTTGTTCGAATGAATTTGTCTGATTTAGGGAAAATATTTTCATGAAATACTTGCCAGACAATTGCGCGCGCTTATATAGCCACTGAAAAAAATTAGTGAAACATCTTACGAGCATGAAATTCCTTTCAAATCGATATTCAAAATTTCCTCCATCTTTTCCCAAATTCGACGCATTTCACCCTCGAAAATGTGAAAACAAAAAAAACAACGAAGAATGTTTTCAAGTCTGGTAAATAAAAAAACTATATCTCGTTAGAATTTCGCGAATCTGTTCTAAAATTTCCACCGTTTCGGAACAAAAAAAAAAATTGCGTTGGAGTTCGAGTTCGGAACGTGTGCCTTGAATACGTTGAAAAAAATAAATAAATAAATAAATAAAAAAACAAGACGACACCGGATAAGAAGATTTGCAACCTTTTCGGACGTCGCGAATCTGTATTCGTAAATTGCTTCGATTCGGGGAAAAATTTCGCATGTCTTTTCGAACGAAGAAAATTTATAAAAAAAAAAAACGAAGATTTACGGCTTTTTGTCGATTTCGGCAAATCGGACGATAAAAAATTTAGGGGTGTTTGAGGGTGGTCAAGGTTATGTACGGCCCTGCATCCCAGCTCGCGCCCCCAAACGCATTTTCTAGCGAAAGTGATGGTCGTCGTCGTCGCCGCGTGTATATGCGGGGGTAGGATATAGGCGCGCACAGAGCCACCCTCTCCCTCCCCCCCTCTCCCTCTCTCTCCCTCTCTCTCTATACACCTACATACCTACATCCAGCCGCGTAGAATTACACGCAAGGTATTCGGTACGGACGTCCGGCTGAGCCCGCGCAGTGACTGTAGATACGCAGAGACGCACAGACGAACACAAAGACGCCGACGTACGAATATTCGCGACGAAATACAGTAGAACCCACGTAGTTTTCCCGAAGAGGCTAATTAACCGGACTGAGAAGGGTCGAAGACGGGAAGATAAGGAATGGAGCTAATTTCGATGATCCTACGGGAAAATGAACAAAATGAAATATCCGCTGAGAGAAATTTTTATTTCCAGTTACCGCTCAGTACTTCACTATTTTCATTTTTTTACCACAATCCAAAAAATATTGTTCAAGGTAGAAAATGAAAATTAGTTTTCCACCTGTTACCGGAAAGTCAGGTATCCGTTGCTATTCTTTACCATTACGATCACTGTTGCTAGATTTTCTTGCAACTGTTGCGAAAATTTAATGCTCGTGCAAGAATAAATTGACGTTGAAGCCTTGTTTGACTAAAAAAATAGAGTAAACCGAAGAAACTGATTTTGCGTTGCAATAACCAAAAAAGGATCGATGATAGCGCAAAATCGTTACGTTTACCTCGTTTTTCGTAATTCCAACGATATTAAAACAGTTTTTTTAACGACACCTGTTTTACTCAATTTTTCTACTTACTGTAACAAATGAAATTTTTCTCAGTGTGAGTCGAGCCGGAGAATCGAAACGCTGTGAAATCGGAGAGGAGAATTAAAAAAAAAAGGGCTGTAAATGCCTGCATTCGACAATTTGAAAAAGAAAAAAAAATGATTTTTATCACTGCATAATTGTTTTTGCTTGGACATTTTTTTGAACTACACTCGTCAATTTTTTTAATTCTTCTCTTGAATTTTACGACAGAAGTTTTTCTCGAAAATATATCGACGAAAATTAACGATCAAGTTGTGATTTTGATACTTTTCGAGTCAATGAATGAAAAGGGTATAAACTAATTAGACAAGACTGGTCGTTTGCTGTTGAATGATTTGTTTTTTTTTTTTTTTTTTGTTTTCCTGTAATTGTCGAGGCTACTTGAAATTTCTTCGAACCGTGGTACCGAAAATTTGAAATACAACTTTACAAAATTTGATCTCGATACGAGTTTCGAACGCTTTTGCAAGACTTCAGTCAAGCTTACGGTAAAATCGTAATTGACATTGACTCGACAGCAACGAGAAAGAAGGAATTATTAAAGAAAGATGTGTCGAGAATGTTGATATTCGTTCTCGTATTCGTACAGTTATATTAATACGCTATAAATTTTTCTTTTACGAGTCATATGTGCAGATTTTCCTAAAAACTCGGTCGATTCGTTGAAGAGAAAAAATACAAGTTGATGAAAGAAAAAAAAAAACAAAAAAATCGTTTTCTTTCCTATTTTGAAGGTGAAAACGACGGAGCTGAAAAAAATTAACGAATTCGTGTCATCGCTCAAATTACGAGTATTGGGTATATTACATAAAATTGCTTTTCGATGATTCGAACGATTTCTTGTCCAACCTAATTAATCTGATTTCACACCGTTCCCGAAACAATTAATACAAAATTTTGGCGACCAAATATGTCGATTAGAGGGTTGAAAAAAGGCGTCGTTAATAGTGAATTGATTTTTAAAATGCGGAAGAATAAATTAATGTCAAGGCTTTATTCAACTAAAGAAAAATCTAGTAAAATAAACGAATATATTTAATGTTGCTTTAATCAGAATACAATAAGACAAAATAGTTACTGGTACAACATTTGCAGGTAATATTTCAATAACATTTAAATCGTCACCACGTAAAAATCGCGTAAAGGTGAATCTTGACTGTAATTTCCCATCGTAAGAAACGGCATTTTTGTCAACAGCATTCAGAAAAATTTGAAATTAATACGACTTGGCAGCCAAATAAAAAAGTTTGTGTACATCTTGTTTAAAAAAAAAAATAAACGGTACGGACCGAAAAAACATAATCGTTTATTTATAAAAAGTAATAAGAAGGAAAAAGTACATTTTTGTCGGTAAAACATTGAAAATCTATTGGTTTCCTGTAGAATCGAAAGTTCAAATTGAACATGTCAATTTTTCATGCACATAATTTCATTGTAAGATCCTGTGAGTTTAAAATTTTTTTCACTCAACAGTTTCCGATATCGCCAATGGAGTTTGTCGGACAGACGGACATTTAAGAAAAAAAACACCTGTTTTTCTGAATCCAGATGTTCGAAAACGTAAAGAAATCAATGACAAACTACACTGAAAAAAATTTCATTTGTTATAAGAAGTAGAAAAATTGAGTAAATGAGGTATGGTTAAAAAAACTGTTCGAATGTTGTTGTTCATTACGAAAAACGAGGTACGCCTAACCATTTTGCGCTATCGTCGATCCTTTTTTGGTAATCGCGACGCAAAATCAGTTTCTTCGGTTTACTCGACTTTTTTAGTTAAACAAGGCTTTAACGTCAATTTATTCTTGCACGAGCATTAAATTTTCGCAACAGTTGCAAGAAAATCTAGCAACAGCGATCGTAATGAGAAAGAACAGTAACGGATCCCAGACATTCCGGTAACGGCTAGAAAATTAATATTCATTTTCGTACCTGGAACTGTATTTTTCGATTGCGGTGAAAAATGAAAATAATCAAGAACCGAGCGGTAACCGTAACTAAAAATTTCTCTCAGTGCAATATTTGTCTTCTTTATCACGAAAGGTGAAGAAAAGTAAAAATCTAAAGAAAAATTATGAAATTTGCGTGGCAAAAAAAGAATATAAAATTCTTGTCAAAAAAATATCACCGCCGACACGTGTCTGCGGTATAAATATTCCCGGGAATAAATTTTACATTCGAACGTCGTCGAAAGCGAGAGAGAGAAAGAGAGAGAGAGAGAGAGAGATGCGGATAAAAGACGCCACGCGCGGTTTTAACCCCCGCGGGAAAAAAGTACAAGGATCGGGTCCTACTGTAGAGAGTTTCTGCGCTGTAGGTCCTCCTCCCCCTCCCCCTCCTCCCCCTCCTCCTCTTCCTCCTCCTCCTCCTCCTCATCGGTTGACGAGGACGTTCAGAGGGTGGCTGGCTGTGTTCACCATCGCACACGCGCGCCGGGCGTAGATCCACGCGAGAGTTCGGGTTTCGGGAGAGTTTACGGGGGGTGGGGGGGTGGGTGGTAGGAGAGGCAGTAACCTTGCAGCCCCCGTGTTGCGTGCGAAACCGAAAGGGAACGCGAAACGGCGGTGCAGGAGGAAAGCGAAAGCGAATGCGAAAGCGAAAGCGAAACCTTCCCGGGGAAGAAGAGGGAAGAGGGAAGAGGGAAGAGGGAAGAGGAAGGGGAGAGGCGCCGGTTCAACCCCCGCGCGACTTTCGCGTTTCAGAAGGAAACGCCGAGGGGAGGAAGCGCCTCTCTCTCTAACTCCGTTTCTCTCTCTTTTCACCCAGACACCGACGACGGCCAAAGGCTGCGCCGGCTCGGAGGGTGAAGGGAGGGTGGTTGTGGGTCGGGGGTGGGGTGGGGGCGATATTCGGCGGGGGTGCAACGTGGGGTGGCAGTGACGGGCGTGACGTAGTCGAGGGAGGATGTACGCCCCTGTTGGCGGGCCCAGCAACCAACAACTACCCCTGGTCAATCCATGGTGGGTCCATCCGGCAGGTATCTATCGTATCTATCCATCTCTTCTCGTTGTCTCGTGTTTCTGTGTCTTTCCGTCCGTCCGTATTTATTACAACTTTGTATTGAAATAATTTCGACAAGATTCGCGCCCCGTTTCAACGTTTTATACACGGCACGCGCACGGAGATATTCAGCAGACCTAAACCGTATAATATCATCAGACCCCCGAATCCTTATCACCACCTCACCGATACTTATGTACGTACCCAATTGTCAATCGCGTCAAAACACTTTTCGACAATTTTCACCGTACGTTTAACAAAATTCGGTCTGTTGAAAACTTGGGGAAATTCGCGTCGATATTTCGCGAAACGATCCTACGATCCGGCAACGAAATCTCTCGTAGTCGTAAGCCTCGTTGGTTTTGTATCGATTGCAACAAGTTGTTTGGTGTTTTTTTTTTTTTTGTTTTTTCATGTTTTTTTTTCTCGAATCTTCAACAACCGTTAACAGAGTGTCGAAGAATTAAGAGGGCAACGACTCGGTTGTGATCGGTAAAAAACGTTCCTTCGTTCCGTTGAAAAGAAAAGGAAAAGAAAAAAAAAAATTTGAAAGAAAAACAACTCGTTCGGGTTTTACACTTCTTCCGGATCACATTTTTTTCTGTCGAGGATATTTGGTATATCGGATGCGAGGAGAGAAAATAAAAAAAAAAAAAACATTCATCGATTCCGAGGGTTAATTAATTATTCCACCGGTATTCCACGGTAAGTCATTTTTCACATCGAGCCAGTTTTGCGATTGCGAAGAAACAAGTTTACGGACACGACCGGCTCGTTCTAATTTTCAAACCTTCCGAGTTCACCGGTTAAACTGCGAAAAACGTAGCAGAAGTAATTCGTGAAGGTAGGATTTAACGATTTCGATTAAAACGTTATCGATCTTTTATTCGAAATTTACGATGATCAAATATGTAATCGTCTAACGGCTGAAAGGTTTAAGGATATTAATTTTAGAACGAGCTTTTCGCGACTGGTATTTTTTGTCTTCGATTAATCTTTAATCGCTTGATAGCTTGGGGAGAATTTTTCGCAAAAATATCTTATCGCAGCTACAGCGTCGTTATTTTACTTTCGAAAATATATCGCTGCTAAAATCGGAATATACGATACGTGCAACGCTAATTATTAATGCGCTAGAAAATTTTTCGTTCAAGGTACGTATTAGACACTTGTAATCGCACACGTGTTACATATGTTTCGTGTAAAACGACCCTCTAATACGGTGGAAAAAATCATTTCAGTTACACCTGTCTGACAGCTGGTACCGATACGATTTCAGTGCGAGACACGCGTTCTGTAAATTTTGTTTTTTCTTTTTTCTAATACATCGACGACTGTCGCGCGGTTTTACAAAGCGATAATTTTCTGGTGATACAATGTTTATGTCTATTGACAAGGTGTTACTTCAAGGTTTTAAATTATACTTTTGCGATAGGTATTATAGGTATATATATATATATATGTATATATATATGAATGTGTTATTTTCAATACACCACAAAAACGATTTGACGATTACAAACCGCAGAAAATTACGAAGCGATAGAATTTTCATTATTGTATAGATAAAATTGAAAAAAATGATTTATCCTTTAATGCGAATCTATTTGATAACTGTTTTTAGTTTTTTTTTTTTTTCAATTAGTTAGGGATTACACAGTTGTATAAATTTTCACCCATCGTAAATATAAAAACAAAACTAGGATGAATGCGAAGAAAGAGATTAGGAATTTTGTTTTTAAATAATAATTTCTGTTACTATTATTAATGAATTTGTTCGACCTAATCGAATCTCCTTCTCAATCGTGCTTCTTCTGCGTATATACGCATGACATTGAACCCGATTTATCCCTCGTCGCAATTAATGAATTACGCAACTAACGAATTGTATACGATTCTCGATTAATTTTGCGTTGTATAATCTGTACTGTAGAGATATTTTCCACATCAACGAATTTTCATTTATGTACGTCGCTCTGTAATAATTTCGTAGTTTGTTGTTTTTGTTCGTATTTCTTTTTTTTTTTTTTTTTGTCACCCTTATCTATGCAAAATATGCAAGTGCCGAATTAAAGAGAACGAATGAAAATGGGAATTTGATGAATAAAAAAAATTTTTTAGAAATTTGTCTCTCGAGCAATTGATCGACGGTTAGAACAAGAAGAAAAAAATAAAAATCAATTTTATTTCGCGGCTGATGCGCAAATTTTTTTTTTTTTTTACAAAGTTAGAAATGAAAAGAAATCGACAAACCCCCGAAAATCGCCCGCGAAATCTCAGCGAATTTGCGATGTGCGTGTGTAAAACTTTATTGACCAACTCATCTTCTCGATCTATAAATAATGTGTATAGGTATTGCAAATATATTCGCTACACCTGCGAATATTGTACAGGTGCGTCGTTAGGAACGTAAATTGAAAAAAAAAAAAAGAACGAATCGAAGGTTAAAAAAAAATCTAATGAAATAACGCAACTTTGTACAGAGGCGGATTCCTCTTTCAACTATAAAATCTGAATTTATGAGCTTCAATTCTTCGATATACGTTCGCCTGTTGCGTGTTTCCTTGAAAATCATCATTCGTGTTCCCATCTTTAAATATATTATACATACACACACACACACACACATACGAATCCGTACATAAAATATATTCACGTGTAAATCTACATTCTTCGGTATTCCGGGATTCAATATGCAAAAACACGAATGAATGAAATAATTTTCTAAAATCACACCGAAGGTCAGAAATTTGATAAGCTATAAGATAATAAAATAAAGAAGGAATTCCTTGAATAAATAATCGATCAACTCAATTCTCCGGTAGAAAATAATCATTTTATTATAAATCCGCGACTATTCTAACTGCATAAATTTAATTACCCGTTCAATGTAACAATCCGATGAATTTCATTATATATATGTACATACACACATTACATTACGTATTAACTAACAAGACAATGTTCCTTTTTTCATTGCATCATATATATATAATATTGTATATTACACAGGCGTATAAATTGTTTTACATTGTGCAAATAGAGATTCGATCGCAGGTGTAGTAATTCTTTTTATATTTCAAATATAATATTATACTACTTCCTCAAGGTTCGCGTGATACGTATATATATATATTCCTAACGCAGTAGAAAAAGAAGAAATATAAATTGATAAAAAAACAAGATTCACGACGTTGTGGGATGAAGGAAGGGGAGAGGGGGAAGAAGTGGGCACAAAGAAGGGATAAACACCTGAAAAGCCTGCGTGTGTATCTATATACAGTAACAAGTACCTATATATATATATATATATACACATATTTAGTCAATATTACACGCATTCACGCATGTTGCGTATAACGGTGTGTTAATCTATCCTAAATATCTGGTAGCCAATTAGCGCCTCGTGGCTGACCATAGATATGTACGTAGAGACATACATACGTACATGCGCTGAGAAAAATTTCATTTGTTACAGTAAGTAGAAAAATTGAGTAAAACAGGTGTCGTTAAAAAAAAAACTGTTTGAATATCGTTGGAATTACGAAAAACGAGGTACGCCTAAACATTTTGCGCTATCGTCGATCCTTTTTTGGTTATTGCAACGCAAAATCAGTTTCCGAGGCTTACTCTACTTTTTTAGTTAAACGAGGCTTTAACGCCAATTTATTCTCGCACGAGCATTAAATTTTCGCAACAGTTGCAAGAAAATCTAGCAACGGTGATCGTAATGATAAAGAATAGCAACGGATACTAGAGTTTCCGGTAACAGCTGTGAAACTGATTTTCATTCTCTACCTAGAACTATATTTTACGATCGTGGTAAAAAATGAAAATAGTTTAGGACCGAGCGGTAACCGGAAATAAAAATTTCTCTGAGTCTGCACGTACGTACGTACGTATACCTGCATTCACCTGCAAGATCTCGGCTCTGCCCGATGTTCACAAGCCATCCGATCCGTAAAGCCAAAAGCGTGCATCGTGTATATATAACGTATATGTACGTATATGTTTCTCTGTATGAGCCTGCAGTTCACGTAGCGGTACCGTGTATACGTATGCGTAGTAAATACCCGATGCACAATAATGCAGGATGGGTGCATCGTCCGGTTTTATATACCTATAATACATGTGTTACCTAGATGGGCGCATTACGTATGCATGGAAATTATTCACACGGAATAGCTCAGTTTTTACCTGACGGATATTTGAAAAAGAAAAAGACGATTTGGAGAATCTTAAGTAACTCTTTCAAGTCACAGTTGGATGCTCAGCCTCCCGTTTGAAAAATTTACATGTCGTGTAGCCTTATCACAGTTTATTTACAAATTCGAATGATCTTTGTTAGTTCGTACGAACGTTAAAGTATGGACGAAGTCTAATCTCTTTCTTCTTACGTCATCGAGTTTGAATAGTTTTTTTACATCCACCATCTTTGATTTAGAAATGATGTAAGTTTTACTTGAGATTCCTGATCAGCGATCCCAAAAATTCATCTCGAGTAACAAAATTCGGGATGAAATATTGAGTGGAAAAATGTGCGACAGAAAAGTTTAACATAGGGATGGATTGATAGATCGTTTAATTCGTAGATTTATCATGATTTTTCATAACGTTTATTGGATATTGTTGATAAATATGTTACGGGTAAACACGTTGGACAAAATTCTCCCGCGGTTGAATTATCGAAAATCATTCCAATATCGCGAAATTGAATCAAACGGTGAAAAAGTTACTTATCTAAACTCAAAATGAAGCTGCGAAAGAGGCGAATGCGTTTCAGGTACTATTCAGGTATAAGGATCGAGAAAGAAAACGTGGGATAATTTTATATTTACAATCGTGGAAGAACGTACAATGCGCAAGTCTTTTACACAACGTAGAAAATTTTTTCACTCTGATGAGAAACCCGATCGACGTAAAAAAAAAATTTCAAATTCTTACTAGTAAGATATAGAATTTCTTCGATTGAAAATTCAAACGAAGCTTTTTTTTTGTTTTTCTTACCCAATCAGTCGCAATTTCAGATGAAATATATATGTCACGCATACATCGTATTACCGAAATTTGATCAACTTTTAAATATAAAATATTACGTTCGCCGTTTTCTCCCCCCTTTTTCTTGCTCCGTTTTCATCAAAGTGCTTCGTCTATTCCTCTCGTACGCAACGATTTAACATATCCTAGACTAGGATTCGAAATTATATGAGAATATAAATAAGTGCCTCCGAAATTTCCTGCTTTGCAATCGAAACGCGGCGGATCGAAAATGTGAAATTCTACTCCAAAACTACGTAGAAACAAGATGAGAGAAAAAAAAAAGAACACGAGTACAAAATTAAATATTTACACGCGCATGAAATCCGAGATTATACGAAGGAGAATTTTTTTTATTTTTTTGTTACTAACTATCGTAAATTTGCATATCTGTAATACAGAGTTTGGGAATCATTGTTTTCTGGACAGATTTTACGATAAGCCTTGATTAACAGACTATATAAACGGACGTTGATTTATCAAAACTTGTTTTAGTAAACGCGGAACCTTTTCTTCAAAATAGTAAAAAAAACATACAAGTCGTAGCTTTATGTATCGTGCAATTAACTATGCATAATATCAACTGTAATGGTAATAATCACAAATTGAACAACTCGCCATATTTATTCTATCGCAACGAGTCAACCGCGTTTATCTAACAACATTGGTATAACACTTTACAGCTTGCGTTTTATTGAACAGAATTTTTCCCCAAAAATGCAACTATTTTTATCAAACGAAGAGGAAAATTAGAAAAAAAAGCTGTGAACGTGATTTGTTTTCCCAATACAAGAAAAAAAAGAAAAAAAAAAAAAAACTATATCACATCGCGCACGAAGCTTCTGGTGTCATACCGGGCAATGATTTTTCCCTTCCTCGTTGATTTGTGATTCGCTTTGACGAATTTGTGCACGATTCTCCGATCTCGGAAAAAAAAAAAAAATACACGCACGAATTTAACGCCAGATTTTTTTCCACCGATCGTTAATTTATTAAAATTATTCACAACCATCTGAAAATCGTGCGTTTCTTTCTTTTTTTTCTTTTTTCTTTCATCTGTTTCAAACGCCAAAGAATCTTATATTTCATTCCGGATCATTTTCGCACCCGCGTCTTCAACGACGTGACGATTTCTTTTTCTATCCTTCGTATTTTTTTTTTTTTCTTTCGTTTCCTTCGTTTACTCTCTCAGCGCTAAACATTACGAAAAAACAAAACACCGTACATCAACGTTTCGAGCAAAGTTACTTTACCACAATTCGATACTGCGAACATCGTTTACCGCGTTAACAAAGAATTTTCCGAACGATCCTACGATAATAATTTTCGCAACTTTCCACATCGCGCAACGCGTGCAAGATTATCGATCGATTTGACAAGTCCAATTACCATATTTAAACACAAATCTATGCAGGGTTGCAAATTTTTTAATGAAAAATTAACGCGTCAACCATTACTTTTTCAATTCATAATGGAAATAATTTAATGGAAATAAATTCCATTTAAACATTAGATTCAATGATTTAATGAAAATTATTTTCATTTGATCATTAAATTTATCGAATTTGTATTTGAACGGTCGGAACGAATTCATGTTTGGTTGTGGTCTACATCGAAATGGTCAACTCACCTGCGGGGCTGCAAATTTTTCAATCAAAAATTAACGCATTAACCGTCACTTTTTCACTTCATAATGGAAATAATTTCCATTAAAACATTAAATTTAATGTTTCAATGAAAACACCAATGCAATTAACAAAGTAACGAATCAATTGCAACCCTGCATGTATGTCGTGTATATCTCTGCATTATTGTACCGAACAACGGTGTCGAACGTTGCGATGCAAACCACGTGAGAAGCGGCCAACTGGAGGGGGGGGGGGAGGGGGAAGAGTGGGAGGAGTGGGAGCGGCGGGTGGGGGGGGGGGGGGGGGGGGCAGTAAGGTGAGTAAGATTCGAACGTGAACATGACAGTCAGCATATCAAAGCATATATATATATGCATACTCAACTCTCGTTACGCGCAAAACAGACTCATCGACGTTTACATTTTCGTATTACGTATCGCTAACGCGTTGCGTTGCGACGAGAGCTCTCGGAGAGTAAGCGAGATTGGTTGTGGAAAGACCAAAGGGGTAGGGGTGGTGGTGGGGGAGGGGAGGTCTCCCAGCGGTTACGCAGGGTTCTACTTTACACCGTGCGACTACACTATTCGACAATCGAGGCAGGCGAAAAAAAAAAAAAAAAAAAAAACGTAGGGACGTCGCGTAGAGTTAAGACAAGCGCATTCGGTCAGTTAAGTAAGTCAGTAAGTCAGTCAGTCAACCTTCCGCAAGCTTTGGTGATATAGGTACAGATAAAGATATACCGTGTACTACTTATATCTATGATATATATATATATATATGTATATATATCTATTAGCGACTAGAGGAGAGCACAGCGACGACTGACGACGACTGTCGCTGCTGCCCAAAGTACATCGTCGTTTCTATCGTGGTTCCTAGTTAGTTTGGTAGCAAGAGCCCCGAGAGTCAGAGCCTGCTCTCACTCTCACTGTCGCGTTTCTCTCTCTCTATCTCTCTCTCTCTCTCTCTCACTCTGTCTTTCTCTCCCTCTCACTCTTTCTTCTACCTCTTTACACAAAACTCTCCGACCATCCCTTCCATCTCTATCGATCGATCCATCTATCTATCTATCTATCTATCTCTGTCTATCCTTCATTCAACGGTATTGATATATACGTCGCGACCGACGGTTTGTTTTTCAATTTTTGATTTTTATTTTTTTATCGTACTTTTTCTTTTTCGTTTTTTTTTTTTTTTTGTTTTTTTTTCGAATCAACTCGCCCAAGTCACCGTGTTTATCGAAGTTTACGGTTTGTTACGAATTTGATAAATATATATATATATATATATATCGTAGATATTAGGTTATATTTGTATTAAATACAGAAGAAGATAAAGAAGAGGAATTATGGCAAAGAAATGATCGATGTTTTAACTTTTAGTTCCAATATTTTTTTCTTAAGTACAAAATTCGCATTCTTCTCAGTTTCATGAATTATTTATCGATATATATATATACGTATATATATATGTACGTACGTCGGTTCCTCTTCTTTCTTGTTCTGTCTTCCATCACCCCCCCCCCCCCCCCCCCCGACCTCACTTAAAAAAAACCCTTTCTCCGCAACAGTTTCTCATACTATCATCTTTGAATCCGAGTCATATTAAAACCGTTTCAAAATCAATTATACTTGTTCGGTAACACAGATCGATTAATTCGTTGGGTGTTTCGACGCATCGCAATGTGCGAGAAAAAAAAGTTCCCTCTCGGATATCGTTAAACACCTTGTATAGATCCGTAATAAATCGATTCATTTAATTATTGATTTATGAATGATAAATTCGCGTTAAGTGATTGTGAGATGTTTTACTCGCTTATTGTTAGTGTAACAAAACGTCAAGATTTTAATCCCGTTTCCTTTTTGCTTCGTACCTAACCCGATCTATACGCTAGGACTCGTTGTAAACACCCGTTTACTCCTCTCGCGGAGTGTTTACCCCAACGATCTTTCACTTATCATTGTAAATCCGTCCGTTGCCGGAGTATCGTCTGAATCCCTTCTCTGTGTTGCGCGGTGCAAAATATTCTTTCGATAGTTTGTGTTTGCTTGTGTAACGTGTAATGTGTAACAGGTACGCAACGAAACCGATATATATATACACATATATATATATATATATATGTGCGCATATGCGTAACGTTAGATCTTCTTACTTAATCCCCAAATAGCGTATCATAAACGGCATCTAGAGAGTTTCGAGTCACATGAAAATCACCGTGTAACTCGGGTGCGCGGTTTTACACGTCGACTGTTATCTGCGTAGTTTAAATTGTATGAATTTTATACGTGTTAATCGTTTAATGTTTTTTCGTTAAAGAACGTACGTAGATTGTACAATAATTTTACAACCTGGATCTTGCGTGTAAAGCAAATAATAATACATACATGTTTAAATACACACACACATAAATGCCAATTGACAAATATATTGTGTAAAAATTCTGAAACACTAACTGAATTTACGTCAAGTCAATTAACGATATATATATATATGTACTGTGCGGTGTGATTTAAAAATACATACTTTACGTGTGATAATTAATTACACGTGGTCCTGAATCATCCGAGATTAAGGTACCTGATCACACCGTTTTTCGTAAGTAACCACATTTTAAAATTAATGGAAATATTGTTTAATATCGTTTCGTTACGTGGGTTTTAATTCAACGAATGTAAGAGATTCGTAGTCGGACGGGTGAAAAGACTCTTTTTGAATACGTCGAAAGACTTTTGTTTTTTTTTAACTGCCACTCTGATTCAACATCTTGCAAGAATTTAAGCGTCTCGAAAGGTATTTTTTCTTACCTCTGCGGCGTATCGAGATGTTTTTTACTTTTTTGTTTTTTTTTTCGGGGTTTCGATTTCGCCGTATCCACGATTTTTGGCGTTTGAGATATTTTTTTTCTTTTCATTTTTCTTTCTCTTTTCTAAACCTTTGAAATTATTTTCAAAAGACTTTCGGCACGATCTTTCTAGAGCGTTTAAAAAACGTTTGAATAACATTTTTTTAATCCACTTCGGCGTCCTTAGATATCACGAACCACGTGTTAAACGGTACATATTGATTGACGACGTTATTTAACGCTACGATCGATCGATTTAATTTTACTTAGATTTAAAATAAAAATCCGGATATTTGGTTTTTTTTTTTTTTTTTTTTTTTTTTGATTCCGTGCAGAGATCGTTGAAAGAACAACTTTCTTTTATGCGACATTAGATATTCGCAACGCGTACCTTTTAGATACTTTCGTTTCGTCGCTGTTTTGATTTTCTTTCTTTCTTTTTCTTTTTTTTTTTTTGTTTTTTTATTCAACGATCTTTCTCCTCTTTTTGCTTGGAAAAAATGTTGTTTCCAATTCAATCGTTCACCGACTCGTTCACTCGCTTTTGACCAAATTCACTTCCTTAATGAAATTTATTATAATCCGTTACTTGCTCCTCTTGTATTTTAAATATATAAATATATATTTATCTACATTCTATCTATGATTTAGACACGATATAGGTATAGATAAGCAACAGGCTGGGTGTGCAGCGAAACTATCTCTCGAAGCAACAACAGCACCATATTGTATTCTTATCTCGCAAAAATTCTGGTAGCGTTATAATTTTTTTCTTAATTTGTATTTTTTTTCTACTTTTCTCTCTCTCTCTCTCTCTCTCTCTCGAAAAAAAAAGATTCAACGGGCTGAAATATTAGAATAAATCCAGGGAAATCTAATACCGATGTCTTAAGAGGGGGAAAAAAAAAATAGAGATGTTGAAAAATCATTCAAACACTATGCGATAGTTACGCTTTTCAATTACATCGCATGTAAACGGAAAATTAAAATTATGTTATTGAGTTAGTATGGAATTGGAATTTCTAAACCTCGATATCTAAGGCGGATGAAGGAATTTAGGGCAAAAGGCTGATATCGAAATAAGGAAGCCAGTGGTCACAATTCTATGCGGAAGTTTCAGTCTCCGTCTCTCCCTCCCTCTCTTTCTAACGCTCTTTCTTACCCATGCATGTATCGTGTAGGAGAATGTGTAAGTAAAATTCCCCATTATTTTGTAACATGTTGTAAATACACTTGATACGTTGCACGAATTGTAACCTCATATGTAGGTATTATACATGGGGAATTCCATGGGAATCCGAACAACGACTTCCGACCCTCACAATTTCCGATTTCGTTTGAATGAAAAAATTTTCCGCAATCCTCCCAACTCTAAAAACAGTGACATGAATATTTTTTCACATTTTTCTTTTCAATCAACTGTTTAATTATTTACCAATATTCAAAGCGTATAAAGTAAATATTCGCAAATAATTAAACAGTTGAATGAAAAATTTTAATATATTCAGAGTACAGTTTCAGAGCTGGAACAATTGCAGAAAATTTCTTTAAAAACGAAATAAAAAATGGCGCGGGGCATAGGTCGATTAGTTTCGCATGGAATTTACCATATATCAACCGATTATATCGCGTACAGGGAAGGGTAAAGATGAAGAGCTAAAACAACGAGACTAAAAAAGAAACAAACGATTAATTTTCTTCAATCATCGCTCGCATTTTCGATATTATATAATATTTGTATATTATAAATATACGTAAAAAGTGTAAATATATGCATATTTTTTACGTTTCTCTCTCTCTCTCTCTCTCTCTCTCTCTCTCTCATATATATATATGTATATCTATACCGTAAGCATAGCGCCGCCTAGCTGCTTTCTTTCCGGCAGTTGTGCCGCTTTGCTATTTTAGTAATGAGCGAGCCATAGAGAGAGAAAGATGACGCGAGATGGAAAGAGACAGCGAGCGAAACGTAGAGGTAAAAAAAAAAAAAAAAAGAAACAACAAACAAAAAAACACCGGCGCCTAGATTAGATCGTCTTAGAAAATTCGCGAATCGCGCTTACCGCGTGTTGTGAAATTTTTTTAAAATTTATTTTCCGTTTTCCTATTTCTACATTTTAAATTGCTCGTAACTCTTGATTTTTCATTCGTAACGTATGGATAGTATATATACGGATTCGGTATCGGAGTGTCATTTTTTTTTCTCGTTTTTTTTCCCGAAGAAAATTAATTTGATTCGAGAATAAAACGTAGAAAAAAAAAAAAAAAACAATTTCCGGGTCACGGACGGACCTCCTCCAAAAACATAAAAATTTTTTTCAATTTTCCACTTTCCATTCTCCAAATCAGTCTGCATCCTTTAACTTTACCTCTGTCGAATAAATCTTCGATCATCCATCGATGCGCGTGACGAAAGGAATATTTTTTTTTTTTTGTTTTTTATTTTTTCTCTCTCATTCCAGAGTCAAACAAATGGCTGCTTTTATCTAAAAGATCATTTTTGAGGAAAAATTTTTTTTCATACCGAAAGAATGTCGCATACTTTGACGCGACACGTATTGAAAAAAAAAAAAAAAAAAAAAACTTATCCAACAACGTCACAATACTTGAAAGAAAAAGGGAATAATTTTTGTCGACTTTTCTTTTTACTTGGGTCCGTCGTGCCCCGGAATAACCCAATAAACGATAAAATTTCACCAACGATTTTTCACCCGCATTCTTAGGCAAAATTCTAAGCGATTATATCGATAGAACGTAAAAAAATAAACTTATATAATATATATATATATATATATATATATATATATATATATATATATATATATATGTATAATTACCTCGATTCTTATTGCTTAGATGAAATTTTTGATATTATTGATATAAAGATAATTGTAATTCTCATCGTTAAATATTCATCTCTTTCCTTTTACGCGCGCGCTCACGCACACACACACACACACACACACATATATATATATATATATATATACATATATGTATACATATGTATATAATGTACATACTTATTCATTTACTTCATAATAATATCCCTGATTCTAATCGCGGCAGGATTTCCGCATCGCTAACGCAGCGCGCGGGCCGTTGAAATTTAGGGGGGTTGTGGATAACGGGTTCATTCGCGGCAATTATTCCCGGATTCCCGATTCACAAAAGCTCGCAGGGGGTTTCTCGCATCCGTCGGCAGTCGGGTACGCGTTTATTACAGAGATGCCGCGGCAGCGCAAGCTTCGCGCATTTCTCGGTGCTGGTACCGAGGCGAAGCTCGACGAGCTTGCCGAGCTTGCGGGGAGACGAGCTTTTCTCCGTCCCCGTTGCAGTATTGACGATATTTTCCGTCCCCTTTCTCCTTCGCCCTCGTCTTTTCGTCGTCCCTTCCCTCCCCCCCCCCCGCATTTCGCTCGCTTCAGATTCGTCTCTGCATATTCTCGCACGTATACATATACATACGTATGCGTATTCGTATTGCAGGATTTTGATTTTTGTCTTCACGCAAATTTTCCCGACTCTGAGACTGCGGTAACCTGAATTTTTTTGATTGTCTTACCCCGCTGGTTAATTATTTGTAAAATATCTGGGACGATTTAAAAAAACAAAAAAGGACTGTTTTTAAAATTATCAAAAACCGTACTTTCTGTTCCAAAATATTTCAAAACTGGACCCATGACTACCGATTTCTTTCCATATTTTTTTTTTTTTTTTTTTTTTTATTTTCGATCAACCGAAACATTTTTTCAACGATCTGAAAATTACCGAAAAATTCTCAAAAATTCTACCATTTACTTGGAAAATTTTCTAGACTGGTTCTGTTGCGGATACTTTTTTTTTTTTATCAATCCAACAATGAACTCGGTCTGGAAATGTTCCGAGTAAAAAAATATAAGTTTTGGAAATTTTCAGACCGTTTAAGCAATGTTTTAGTCGATCAAGAAAATTAAGAGTACTGAAAACTGTAAAAAAAAAAAAAATAGAATAAAATCGGCTCACCGGTTTGGAATAGAAAAAACAATTATTGAGAATTTTCCAAGAATTTTAAAAAAGTTCCTTTTCAAAACCACCCTCAATATATGTATAAATAATTAACCAATTGAATGAAGAATATAAAAAAAATTGAGGTTACTGTTTCGGAGTTCGAAAAGTTGGCAAAAAAAAAATTTTTGAACAAAATCAAAAATATACGGGTATATCCTTACAAACGATTTGCGTGTGATAGGTAAAAATTATTTCCAACGTTTATCGGATGGTAAATTAGAACGTCGAGAATCGGTGAAAATTGTTTCTCGTAAAAAAAAATTCCATTCCTCTGAAAGAAAGAAGAAAGAGAGAGAGAGAGAAGTGTATTAAAAAAAAATCCAACTCCCAAAGTTTTGTTGTATTATACCTTGGGCAATCTTCTGCACAATTATTTTCTATATACATATATACGTGGGTAATTTAAACTCTGCAAAAAATTTCTATAATTTGTTAACTTTTTCTTTAGAGAATTTTTCACTCAAGAATATATATACATATATATACGTAGTAAACAGACGTCGCGTCGTAGCGATATTTCAGTAACCAAATCATCACAGACTAAATCAATCGATGCATTTTTAAATAAATACTGTTGATTTTTTTTTTTTTTTTATTTTTATTTCTTTCTATAAAACTCTTGCATTTAACAAACACGGTATAATAATTATACACACGGAGATTTGATGAGATTATCGTGTGAAATCAAAGTATAAATCTGCTAAAAATCGTGCGAGCGATTCTTCCTTCTACTTTGTCGTCGTTTTTTTTTTTTTTTCATTTCGCTGATCAATCTTCGAATACTTGCAAATATTTTCGATGTTCTCGCCAATCCGCAGTTCGGTTAATTAATACTTTAGATTCGTACGTCAGCAACGTAATTATTCCAAAATCTTTGACTATGTAACGCTTGGACATTTATCTTTTCTCTTTCGTTTTATACTTTTTTGCTGTATTTTTTTTTTTCTCCCCGTTCTCGTTCTTGTACGAAAAACAAACGGTACTGTATTCCGGCGACAAAATATCTCCCCGAATAACGCGTGATCCCCGCTTATCGTGGGAAAATTACTTTTTTTTTTTTTGTATTTTTTTCAATCAAAAATTTTTATTTTTTTTCTCCGTTACGCACAGTGTATGCAAATCCGTCATTGACGTACACGTTTAAGAGAAGCCGCGGGGATGGATGGAGGCACAGAGTTCGGGGTTTGTTTGTTTGTTTGTTTATTGAAAGTGGTAAAGAGGAAGAGCAAGAGAGAGAGAGAGAGAAGTCAACGAAACGAGAGGAAAAAAAAAAAGAATTTGAATAAAAAATAAAAAAAAAAAAAATGAGAAAAAAGAAACGACGGCGTAGAAAAATAAATTAAATATGTAAGTAAGAAAAATTAGATAAAACGGACACGTGGCATGGGTTACGAAAATGACCGGCTGACGACACGCGTGTCCCGTATAGAGTTATAGGTATATAACATATTCGCATGTTGGTATTCGCGAGATGAGATACAGATCTACCTCCCTCCCTTCCTCTCTCGCTCTCTCTCTCTCTCTCTCTCACTCTCTTCCACCTTCGTATTTCCATTTCGCGCTGTAGTTTAGGAAAGAGATTTTTTTTTCATAAAGTTCGATTCTAAGAACCTAGGCGAGCGGGGCTTTGGCCCGAGTTGACTCGATTCGATTCGATTTGACTTGACTTGACTCGACTTGACTCGGCTTGGCTTCACTTCGTTTCTAGGCTCCATGTGAACATGTCCCACACACGAAAATACACGGACAAACACATTCTAGACGATTTTTTTCTCAACCTTTTTTTTTTTATAAAAATTTTATTTTTCATCCTGCGTAGGTATACGATACCTGTTTCGTATACACTGTAAGATATTTAAGCGGTCGCGTGTAATTCTAATTATTCAACGATCCAATATTCTTCGATCTTCGAGTTTGGCACGTGTTGTGTGTGTAGAAAATCAAACCGCGCAGGAGTAAAAAAAAAATAAATGAAATAAGAAATGGCTAGTAATATCGCATTTGATCGAAAGGAAGTTGACGAAAAAATAATATATGAAACAGATTATGACTGGACGGATGTAAGTAAGGAGAGAAAAAAGATAATTAATGTGTCATTCGTGTTCTTTCGTTCTCATTTTTTTTTTTTTAATTATTAATTTGTTTCAAATGTTTTTTACCCAAATTTAATAGTAAATACCTAATTGTTAATTGACATTTCAAAATTACACGCTTGTATTTATTGGACGATAATTTTTATCAAACAGAAACGTTGCGCAAAATGTACATTGAAATAATTCTGCCTTCGTTTTCGTACATTAGCGGTAATATTCTTATCACTTGTTTAATAATTATATCGTGCCGATGCGATTATTCATTCATCTACGTGACGGCGTTTTTTACATCGCAGGTGAAGATAGTAATTTTCTGACATCCCGCTTCTTTTCAACCGTCACAGCTATTGCTTAACAGTTGCGACTGCATTTATGAAATTATTCTTCTTCGCAAATTTTCTCCTCGGTGTAAATTAATTATTTCTTTTCATTCGTCACTGTAGCAAAATCACTTGTTCACGTACGTATTTACGTGTCACGTATGACGTGTTACTGCAATAAGAATTCCGTTTCATCTCCCTTCTTACAAACGAATAACACACCGAATAAAAAAAAAAAAAATAAATAAAAAACAAACCAAATACAATCTAAAGGAGAAAATAAATCACAATAAACTACAACAGTAACGAATACTCAATGATATTTTCGTTATTTCAATACTAACGGAAAACAATAAAGACAATGAACGACTAGATATGTGAAGGGAAAACGTTATCATCCGAAATCGACAACAGTTTGTTATACATTTTTTTATTTTTATTTTTTTTTTTTTCGTTCGTTTCAAATAGTCTTAAATAATCATATTTTGTCTTGTTACACCTATTGTTAAACGGAGTTCGAAATCATCAGATCTCCTTTGTTATCCATATTCCACTCGCCAATTGGAGACTCGGAAACGAGACGCAGCGCGTGCGATTAAAATTGATTATACCTAACTGAAGAAACGAAGCTGAAAAGAACGAAACCCCCTCCCCTTCAGAAAAAAACGCATTTTAAGAAAAAAAAAAAAAAAAAAAAAAAAAAAACGTGAAAATCATCGGGAACAATATTTACGACAATTTCGTCGTCGAAGCGCAGCGTTACGCCGCAGCGCAACTGCATAGCGCAACTGCATAGAGCGCAAAGCGCCAGGGGGAGAGCGCTCGCCTCTTGCGTTTCATCGCGTCTCGGTTTCGATTCGGTTCGGTTCACTTCGGTTCGGTTCGGTTCGGTTCGGTTAAACTGATCGCCGTAGCGCTACGTTCGCGCGTGCGCGCGCCGCCGTTCGTAGCGCGTGTGTGATACCTTCCGTCTTACGTGTGTGCGTGCGTAGCCGGAGTCGCGCGTGCGGCCCCGCAGCGACCTTGAGCCTCGCCGTGTTGCCTCCCTCCCTCCCTCCCTCCCGCCACCCCTTCAACGACCCCACTCGGTCCCTTCGCTCTTCCTCCTCCTTCGCCTATTCCTCCCTCCTCCTCCTCCTAGCGTTTGCCTCCCCCCTGCCCCCCCACCCCACCCCACCACCTGCCAATTCTCCCCCCACTCGGCCAATCTACATTTGCCTCCGGGTCCCCCTGAGTCATGCGTACGTACGTACGTACGGTGTACGTAGCGTAGCGTAGCGATGCTGCCAAAATTCATCCCCCCCCCCCCCCCGCCCCGCCGCTTCTCTCGCTCCATCTCTCTCTCACTCTCTCTCTCTCGCTCGCTCTCTCGCTCTGTCCCTGCAGCGATGCCCCTTCCCTTCTACCCGCTGCCCGCAGGATTCTATACAACCCCTGTCTCCGTCCCAACCCTCCTCCTCCTCCTCCTCCTCCTCTTCCTCCTCCCCCACCCCTGACGCCTCCCGTTACCTCGAAACCCCAATTATATGTACCGCAGAGCACTTCTGCACACGCGGCCCTTGAGTGCAGGGGAATTGGAAAGAGGCGAGGGATGAAAAAGGGGTAGTGGAGGGATGATAGACAAAACGAACTTGCCCGCGATGCATGGCGAAATTTGTTTTTCCCATATCCTGCGAGCGAGAAAACGTGACGGAGAATGTGCAGAATTTTTAAAGTGAAAATAGAGAGAGAGAGAGAGAGAAGCGTTTATACGTGTATTACATGTTTGATAATAACACATCACGCATAATTGTAGAATTTGATCACTTTACGCGAGTACTGGTGTATTCCATACATGCGTACGTAATGCACTGTATACATAAATGTAGAAGTAGATGGGGATCTGTGCGTTAATGTGCGTATGGGTATACGGTCGTACTCCGTAATACCGATTTGACGATTAAGGGAGGCGTAAAGAAAGAGAGTGAGAGAGTGGGACGGGGGGTGGGAGGGGGGGTAGGGGCAGAGGGAGGGGGTTTTATCGTGGTGGGAGAGATGAGAGAGAAATATCGTGCTCCTCTCGTGCTCCGTTGGTGCAGCGATGCGATTCGCGTAATGAGGTAGGAAGGAGATGAATAATTAGTAAAATGAAAAAGCAACAATCGTAATGAAAGAGAAAACAAAGTTTATAAAACATTTGATTCCGTGTATAGGATGTAAAATCTGTCAATAATCGCATTGTGTATTGTAACACGTTGTAAGATGCATTTGCTGTGCCATATAGGTGTCTAAAGTTTGGTAAAATAGGTGGGAAAAATTGTAATGAAATAAAAAAATTCATCATCGACGGAAAAAGTAATTTTATCATTGTTGTACGAAATCGATTCTCTCGCCATTATGTGAAGCTTGACAATTTCCAGTTTCAGTTGATTAGCATTTAATCGTACTTTCTGAATCTATTTTTCATGCAATGATTATTAACGATTTTAACCACTAATCGTTAAACCGTTCGATTCGACCAATTGATTCTATCCACGAGATTTTTTTCCTGTGATATCGTACGAAATTTTATTGCAAATTGATGCAATACGAGTTGAATCGGCATTGCAGCTAATGCAGAAGGTATTGGTCGCAGGTTGAGTAAATCAAACAGGAATAGGCATTCAACTAAACGAAATGAATCTCTTCTAAGTCACGGAACAATCAGTGCCAAATTAATTGGCTGACAGAATTTTTTCTTCCCTTTCTCCCTCTCTCTCTCTCTCTCTCTCTCTCTCTCTGTTGTCTCTGTCTAGCTGTCGAATCGTTCTTATCGTCTGAAATATAATTCGTTGTACGCGACTGTTTGAACTGTTTTTTTTTTTTTTTTTTTTTTTTTTTTTATAAAAATCAAAACAACGCGTATCACCGCGTTTACTAAAATTTCTGCAACATTTTCGTTGCATGCAAACTGTAATATTTCGCAAATGGTTTGGCTGCAGGCACGCCGCGCGTACGGTGATAAAATTGGCGTCGCGCACCAAAAAAAAGAAAACGCGAACCGAGAGAAAAGGGAAGAAGAGAGAAAAAAAAAAAAAAAAAAAAGCACACACGAAACACGATCGAAACGTGGAAGAGTGAAAAAAATCGTTTCAAAAACCGTGGCAAACTCGGGCCGATCGTAACCTAGGGCCGATACTGGCACGTGTTAGATTCCGAGGCTGACGGGGATAGATAGATAGACAGATAGATATCTTAGAAACATTAGACCCGGGTTTGCGTTGAAGGGCGAAGAGGGGCTCGAACGCGCGGACGGGGCGGCGGGGGGGGGGGGGGGGGAGGAGGGGGTGGCGAATTTCGGCGAGGACGGCAAGGCGGGGGGGGGGGGGGGAGAGCGGAGCGATGATTGAAGTCGGGGTTGTAACGGGGTGGGGGGAATCGGAGCGGAGTTGAATCGGCGTCGGTAAGTGCGAAAGAGTCGGCAAAGGGGGGGGGGGGGGGGGGGCGGGGGGGAGGAGGAGGAAAAGCGCGGAGGGCAATTTTTCAAGGTAGGGGAAAACACCGGGGCGCCACACGCAACACCGGGTAGCCGGGGCAACAACCAACGTAAAACGCGCGAACTCAAGTTCGGCAATCCTGGCCTCAGGCAATCCCTCCCTTCCCTCCCTTCTTACCCCTTCCCTCGGTCCCATCCCCACCGTTCTTCCCTATGCCGCTGCGTTCTTGCCCCCTCCCCCCTTCCTCCTCCTCCTCCTCCTCCTCCTCCTCCTCCTCCTCCTCCTCCACCTTCTCGGGGTCGACGCTGACGGAGAGGAGAAATAGAGATAGACGGAGAGAGAGAGAAAGAGAGAGAGATATAGATAAGGAGAGAAGATCGCCCCACGCACGATCGCAACGCACACACACACACGCACGTAACGATTTCGGGTAACCGCATTTGCAACGGCTTCGATGACCCACATACATTATTATAGATATATGTATGTATATATATATATACAATTAGGGTGGTCGTCATTTAGAACGTTGACGAATTTATTCCAGATCACCCCGTCAAATCAACTATAAATAATTGAAAAACAATTCACAAATTTTTTTCAGATTCTTTTATACCAAACTGTAACCCGTGCCTGTAAGAGGAAGGATTTCCCAATTTGAAATACACGTGTTTCGAACACGTTCTTAGTATATGTTTTACTGTAAGAGTAATAATGTTCGAAATAATCGATGAATGTGAGGTTCTAACGAGCATTAGTGCTACTATCTGAGAAAAAATTCACATCGTCATACCGGATAACATAAACAGTTGCATTTTTTATAAGTAAAAAGAAAAAGTCAAATTTCTAGGGTGTGCAATTTCGTCGAGATTGGTTGATACGATGATGATGTGAATTTTTTGTCAGACAGTAGTACTAATACTCACTAAATCTTCGCAATTACAGATTGATTCGAACATCGTCACTCTTACAATAAATTACATGCTGAGAATGCGTCTGAAACAGGTTGTATTTTAATTGGTGATATCCATCCATTTACAGGCACGGGTTTGAATTGATATAAAAATCTGAAAGAATTGGGAAATTGTTTTTGAATTATTTGTAGTTGATTTGGGGGGTGGTCTGAAAAAAATCATCAACACCCTAAGCAAGGATCACCCTGAAATGTATATATTTTTTTTTCTCCTCCCCTTTCTTTCGTTCTTATCATTTTTTGTTTTTTGATTGTTTTTCTTTTTTCTCTTCTATTCGCTCATTAAACGTTATCTGTATTAGCTATTGTTGTTATCATTATATCGACGATTTTAGACACCCCTGTGCATCCGCAGTGCAGTCGTTATGTATTTATATTTATACCACACGCGTACAAAGTGAATTGTAGTAAAGGTTTTTGGAAAAATTATTTTATTGTATTTCTGCATACATTTTTATCTCTCTCTCTCTCTTTTTCTCTTTCTTTCACAGTATCACGTCATTCTAGATGAGAATTTGATTTCTCAGATTTTTTGTCCTTCATTTTCTTTCTATATACATGTGTGTGTATATAAAATATAAATAAAATTGGTATATATATGTATATTTGTATATGAACACTGGCGATAAGTGAAAAAGGATGCAAAAGATTGTTAGGTTGTATTATATTATAGTCGTTATGCATCGCGATGCGTCGTAGTGGCGCGACGATTGATTCGGAGAAAAGAAGAGAACAGAAATAAAAAAAGAAACAAAAAGAAGAAGTATCGAAATTCTTCAAAAACTAATAAACCGATCGAAACGAACGAAAATCGGTCCGGCTAATGATTGCAGGACAGAGATACGTACACGTAACGTTGATAAACCTACTAAGAGATTTGAAAATCGATCGAATTGTCCGTAAATGTGACCATAATAATAATAATACCAAGTTAAAATTCGACATGGGATATAATGATAAAATCTTTCGATCTTACTTCTTTTAATTTCGCGACTCGTCGCGGGGGGGGGGGGGGGGGGGGGGGGGGGGATTAAAAAATGGAAAAACGATGCCACAATAATCCAAACATCACGGTATCAAATTTTGAAAAAGTGCTCCTTCAGCAAAAAACATCGATAGTCAGTAATACGCATATACTCGTATATACAAATTCGGTAACCCTCCATTTTATTTATTTATTTTTTTTTCCTCCTCGCCCACCTCACAACAACCTACATTTTGACTTTTCTATAACGCATATTTAAATAAACCTTGACGAAGAAAAAAAAAGAAGAAAAAAAAAAACAACGCGCAAGCGTCTTTAAAATCTCCGACGTTTTCTTATCGTTCCGTTTTTTGATCCCCCCCCCCCCCCCCCCCCCCCTCCCTCCCGTGAAATTCTCGCCACGGGCAAGGGTGAGAATTTATTCGGCATCACCCTTTACCCGCTTGTCCGTGTTCTCTCCGTCATTTCTCGTCGTCATCGAATGACAGGGAGAAAAGCAAAGCTAGCCTCCGGTCTCGGTCTCGTCTCGTTTCGTTTCGTCTCGTCTAGTAGTCGTCGGTTCGTCGATCGCGCGCTTTTAACGTCTCTCTGCCTTAGACGACGTCGAGAGTTAGGGAACCGAGTTAGTTACTCGTACGTATGCTCTCTGATTTGGCGGTGCCGTTGCTGTTGCTGCTGCTGCTGCTGCTGCTGCTTGTGCTTGCTCGTGTTCGCCTCGCCTCGCCTCGCCTCGCCTATCCTCTCCACTCCTCTCCGCTCCTCTCCTCTCCTCTCCTCTCCTCTCCTCTCCACGCCACTCCACTCCTCTCCTCTCCTCTCCTCTCCTCTCCTCACTCCAGTATAGTACATATGGTTAATAGTTGCGTTTCGTCGTCGCGTATCGTCGTCGCCCGATCAAGTTGTTGCCGTACCGCGTCCCGGTTGTGCAGGTGATGCAGGTGCCGATATATAAGCGTACAGCAGCCCTTATTATCAGTGAAGATTTTTCCACCCTGTTCGATCAGTGCGACCCCTTGATGGTGTTTTTTTTTTGCAATTTTTTGAAGTTCTCTTTTTTTTTTTTTTTTTTTTTTTTTCAACCAACTATTTTCACCCCCACCCCGCCTCCCCACACACACGCATCGTTTTCGTGTACTTTCCCCCCTTTCACGCGTGTGACATTCGCACGTACATTGTCGCGAAATTTTTTGTCAAATTTATCGCGTCAAATCTCGACGCGTAATTGACATTTATATTTTTTTTTATCGTACGAAACTAGATTCGCGTGTGTGTGTGTAGATATATATATATATGTATATATATATTTTGCATAATTAATTACACACATGTATTATTTGTGTTATATATGTATATTGCATGTGCGGGCGTGAGTTGTGATGATGTATTAATCATCGTCGTTTAGTTCGCTGTTGAAATTCGTTGTTGTGTGACGTTTCGAGCTAACCGAACGAGAGGAACATGCTTCTTGTTAAAATTCGGTTTCTACCATCGTCGTCGATTCATAAGAAATTCAACGTTTACACGAGCAATCGAACGCGGGAGGAAGCTATTCTTACTACTGTGATGTGTCGATTTTCAATGATAATCGTTATTCGAAAAATAAACGAGCACGTGCTGCACGATAAATCATAACTACGAAACATTCGATCGATCAGTTTTTTAAACATCGTCACGTTTTCATAAATCATAAACGTACGAATTGTGTCAACAAGTGCAATTATAAATTGTCTAAATCTTGTGTCGCAGCTTTAATCAATACGTGGATTATTAACGTAAATAAAATCTGTTTATCACGCGAATTAACTGTGCATAGATTGTTCATATTATTATTATTAATGATATAACAACGAATTTTAGCATAATATATATTATTTTATATATATATATATATATATACATGCATACATACATAAATTGTTTTCTATAACCACGTGTTTAAACGGCATTGATCGCGTTGTTATTGTTTTTCCGAGAATATATATATACGATATATAAACACATCGGATTTGGATTAGATAAAGAATATTTACTGCTATTATACGTGTATCTACGTGTGTATGTGCATGTGGCAAAGTGTATTACATACAGATATATATATATATATATATATATACATATACATATATATATATATATATATATATATAGTATATATTATATATAAATATAAAGTGAAAAAAATTAATAAATACATATATTCATATGTATAATATATTTGTTCGCGTATAAAGAGCTGGTTCTTAGTCGATAATACAAAAATACAGCCTTGATCAAACGGTCTGTGAACGCGTTGCAAGGTTGAAAACATAATTTTTACATTGAAACAATAATATATTAAACGGTTGATAAAACAGGATATCAAACGTATATATAATCAAACGTAATGTAACAGTGAGTACAATTAACAATGTTGACATAAACTTGTGTGATAATTTGAATCTGATAAAAATAAATAAAAATGAGGGAAACGAGAGTTTAAGAGAAACTAAAAAACTAAAAAAAAAAAAAAAATCAAAAAACAAAAAGAAATACGAGAAACACTGAGATTCGATTGTGCGGATGACGTATTTGTAATTCTGTTGAATTTTTTCACCCTTGTTACTCTTTTTTCTTTTTCTTTTTTTTTTTTTTTTACCCGCCCTCCCCCCTCACGTTACCGTTAAACCGCTTGAATAATTCCGGCAACGGTGATTATACGGTTACATAAGAAAAGCGCCCGAAGAGAAACACGATCGATCCATCGTCTTATGCAATTCTCTCCGCGAGCTTTTGCTTAATCGGAAGAATTTTTGCGGTGCATCGACATCTAGATTGATAGATCGAAGGATATAGAGAATCAATCAAAAGTAAATGCCTTTAGGTACGTCGATTGTTGTTTTTATTATTATTTTAATATCCTCGGTCGTACATGTATATGTAAATATATGTATATATATATATATATATATATGTATTATTTTTTAAATTATCCTTGTCACGTGTCATTGTTATTATATAATATGGTGAATACATCACGTACGACGAGTTTTCATTTTTACCTAATATATACCAACTAATATATACACATACGAATATCACGTGATACAGTCTTTTTTGAAAAATCTTTAATTCAATCTTATCCCTTTCTCACATTCATTGACATGATCTGACCTTTCGATTCTCGTTCGATTTTTCGACTGCTTGCGTTTCTCAAGTGAAAGAAAGAGGAAACGAATTGATCACTTTCTGAAACTAAATGGAATAATTTTCACCTTTGCTTTCGTTATATTAACGATCCTGATTCGTCGAAGAAAATCAGTCGCGTGTGTGAAAGTTAACATCGTCTACGATCGTTTGTGTATAATCTTGCGGTTACAATTATATTTCTTGCCTGTGTAAAATATCGAGAGTGAAAATTTGAATGGAATAGATTTTCCCATGACCTAGATTATAATTTTTCTACAGTATAAAATAATGCAATTTCAAATTTTTTTTCTTTTTTTTTCTCGTATTAAATCGTACGAAATGTTATTTCAACTTACCGTGTGCTTGATAAAAGTGTACGAGGGGGAAAAAAAAAAATTCGCAACAATTTTAATCGCGTTTTCGTACAAATAACTTGTCACAGTGAGACTTGCAATAAATAATTACTCTGTAACGAGATCATCGGAATACCGCGAACATTGATAGAAAAAACAGAGTTATAAATGCGGTTTAATCGGTAAATAATTATCATCGAACGATCGGTCGTATCAATATTTAGTAATACGTTGAAATTTTCGATTGATACACAACAAATCACAACTTTATGTGTAATTTATTTAATACAAAACTTGATGTATTTATTTTTACGCGAAATATCGTCGGATCGCATTATATGTATATATATATATATGTGTATATATGTATTTATTGTTATATACTCGAGTTATCGCTACGCGTTGTTACGACACGTGTCTGTAAGAGTAATTCCCGCGTTTTTCAAGACACATTTTAATACGCCGTTCAAGATCACGATTGAAACTTGTAGAAAATAAAAAATAAAAAATAAAAATGAATTTTTGAGAATTTTGATTTGCAAATACAGTAACCGTACTTCACGGAATCCTATAATATTTCGAAACAACTGTTTCGCACTGTGAATTTTATTTTTCTCAACAGCTTGTCATTGAATTTCTTTGCGAATTTGAATGGTGAAAAAAATGATAGCACGTTATTCGGTTTAGTGCGATTAAATAGAAGCTTGCTTTTCGTAGGCAGTTTATCGATAGCCAAATGACCGAAATTATCGTATTTTCGTGGGATAAGGTTCCTCGAACAGAATGGCGTTGATAACAGGTGTTTTTCATACGCTGGATTTGTTTGGCAATTTTTCAGCTGGAGGAGCAGTTGGGCACGGACAGGATCAGGAAGAGAGGTCGTCCCTGCTTGAGGGTGGCTGCAGTGACAGGGGTGGTGGCGAGAGTCAGGGCGGGGGTGGGCCCAGGGGTGGCGTCATGGACTCTAATCAACAACAATTTTGTCTGAAGTGGAACAGCTTTGGCAGCAATTTGGCCACGGCATTTTCGAACCTCTTCAAAAGCGAGAGTCTCACCGATGTCACCCTCTTCTGCGAGGGTGAGTGAAACCACGTAATATTACACACGTCCTAAACTGAGAGAAATTCTTAGTTCCGGTTACCGCTCGGTACTTGACTATTTTCATTTTTTACCACGATCGACAAAATATAGTTGTAGGTAGAAAATTAAAATTAGTTTTCCGGCTGTTATCGGAAAGTCTAGTATCCGTTGCTATTCTCTCTGATTACGATCACTGTTGCTAGACTTTCTTGCAACTGTTGCGAAAATTTAATGCTCGCGCAAGAATAAATTGACGTTAAGGCCTTGTTTGACTAAAAAAGTAGAGTAAACCTCGGAAACTGATTTTGCGTTGCAATTACCAAAAAAGGATCGACGATAGTGAAAAATGTTTAGGCGTACCTCGTTTTTCGTAATGAACAACAATATTCAAACAGTTTTTTTTAACGATACCTGTTTTACTCAATTTTTCTAGTTACTGTAACGAATGAAATTTTTCTCGGTGTATAAAAACTCGATACAATCTTAAAACGTGATTTAATAATTAACAAATAAATTTTCCGCGTAAAGTCGATGAACTTAAATTTGTATTCGATGATATCTTTTTAACACGGTGAAAGAATCAATATCGAACAATTTCTCCTTGATTGGTCAGTGAATTGCTGGTTTTATTGCGGGTGATAATTTTTTTTTTTGTTATTTTCGAACAGCAAAACCATACATCGTAATAACAAATCGTTTGAGATAAAATTATTGTTTTTTTTTTTAATAAGTTTCGAACGAAACGAAATGATTTATTATTGTTTAGAACTAAGGATGTTGCGCAAAATATGTTTACAAAGTTTATAATCATTTGTTAGTAACAAATTCGTGAGTATAACCGAAAGTTCTGAATCGCAAACATTATACAAACAAGACGAATTTAGATATTGATGAAGAAAAAACGAAGAAAATTTGTTTAAATTCGTGAAAAATCGAAATCTCGATTAGCACGTGAATTCGAAATTCTACATTTCTGTTTTTACCGTCTAGACAAAATCGCTTATACAATATTCAGTCCGATCGATTTGAGTATCGATATTCGAACCCTGGTTCTATGATCTCAATTTGTTTCTTCCGCAAAAATTATTGGAAGCCAAAAAATAAACGATGAAAATCGCAAAAACGGATATCAGAGGAGAGGATCCTTCCGATTCGCAAAAATTGGACAAGCATCACGACTTTCAACATCAATACGGTGAAAAGAAGAAAACTTGTGGAAATTTTTTTGTTCTCATCCTCGAGAAAAGAAATCCTCAATTCAGTCCAATCTATTTGATTGTCGTTCCTCGAACGTTGTCCGTGATCTCAATTCGTTTGGTTCCGCGGATTCGCTCGCCTGATATGTCTCGAAAAAATATCCGCCCCCCCCCCCGCGGCCAAAAAAAAAAAAAAAAAAGTCAACGCAGCAATACATCAAGGTAAAAAATGATTGTAAAAAAATTTTTAAAATTTGCTCAATGGCTTGACAAAATTTCAAATTACGGCGAAACTCGCAAACGTGCGAATTAGCAATTTTTTTCCAAAAACACGCTTCGATACGGCGACTTTATTCAACGCGATTCGCTGCCGATGTCCGACTTAAACGCGACTCGTTCTACTCGATCCTCCTCCGTTTCCACACACGCGAATCGTTTCCACTTTGCGAAACTACGAGGACGACGACGACGCATGCACCGATTCGCAGTTGCAGTCTGGCGAATCGTTGGCTTGACTTCCCCACTCCGAGAGCCGGGAGTGCAGTTGCAAATTGCATTTTGCACGGTTCGGTCTTCCGACGAACGAACGCGCTGCACAAACTCATCGCTGCCTTCGCAATACCATTTTTGCTCTCGACGCGTGCGGGTCGCGATTTATAAAAATTTCACCCGAAACAGCGAGTCGTATTTCGAAAAATCACTTTTCGATATCGCCGTAATCCTTTTTTCAAAACAATTCTATTCGCGGTTATCGTGATAACGTATATCGAATAATTGTACGTTAATCGTTATCGGTAAAATTTGACGATTTGATCTTTTACACTGTATGATATTGACGCAATTGTATTTCAGATTGTTTCGTTTTTTATTTACAAAATTTTTTGGAACGATTTATCGTTAGTTTCGCGGTTTATTCGGGATTTAAAAATTTTCGATAAACTAACAAACGTGTCGCGAATTATACGGAGATCGGTTTTTTTTCTATTATCGACGTTGGGTGAACGATCGAACAAAGCTTTTTCAACTTACAAGGATATTCAAACGCTTCGATAACGAGGATTACTCAAGAAATATACCGTCAAGTGGTGCTGGTTAATTTTTTTTTTATGGTGCTTTCCACTACGGGAATTCAGTGATTGGATTATAAATGCGATGTTTCGTGTATAAAACTGAAGAGTAATAGTTTTGCCGAAATCTGTGGTGCTAAATTATAACGTATATGTGATCCGGTACCGATAATTCCAAATCTTTGGGCCTTCAAATTTTTTCATTGAATTTTATCGCTCGGCCTTGTATTAAAACAAAAGTGAAATCAAAACCAAAAAATTATGTAAATCGAAAACAATCGAAATAGTGAAAATTCAAAATCTTATCAACGACAAAGTTAGCATTTCTAACTTTAGCGAATACCGGTAAACAAATGGAAATGAATGAAATAAAAATGAATATAAGATAGTCGGAATTTAAAGTCCAAAATTAAATCCGCGCGAACAGTTTTCTTTTCGTTGCACTTTCGTCTCACTTTCAATTTTGCGTGACCTAAATAATGCAACCGCGTATTCAAAGACACAATTATATGTAATACCCAAATTTTACTTATTCACAACGGAATAATAAATCACCATGTCATTCTTTATTTCACTTTCCTTTGCATTTACATTTTCGAATATAGACACGATATTATACTTGATAATTAACCGACAGTGATTTGTAAAATAGTTAAACACAATATCGTTTTGAATTATGTTGAAACTTTTTAAAAAAGTTCAAGATTCTCATCACAAAAATAAACAACCTCAAAGATAAATGACAAAACTGCGCCCGAGCGGATCGATGTTTTAAATAATTTTACCGTCAGTGAAAGTCTCGCAGTTTTTTGCGAGGACTTAGAATTGCCAAACGATACCAAAGTCGGAGCAAAATTTTTCCCACCGCATGTGAGAATTTTATTCTCATTCTTTCCGTTCTCTTCACGTTTAAAAATTCTAACAAACCGTGAGATTTTCGTACTTGGTGAAATCTTAAATCGACTCTTATACTCGAAAACAATAAATCTATCTTACAATACGTCGACGAATATGAATAGAAAGAAAAAAAGAAACTCAAAACGTTCTTTTTCCTGACATTTTCTTAAATCAAATTACGAGACTTTTGTAGTCGGTGAAATTTGAAATAAATTGTGATACTTGAGAACAATAAATATGATTTAGAATACTTCGATACGAATATCAATGAAAAACAAAAAAAAAAAAAAAATAAGTAACAAAACTTGAAAGCTTCCCTTTTTTTCCTGAAAATTCCCTAACAAACGACGACGATCGATAGAAAATAAAGCAAAACAATCGGTGCAACTATTTTTCCATCCATCGTAAAAATCCGTTCGAGGCTCTCTCTCTCTCTCGTTGATCTAGGAGCGTTATAGAAAGAAACTCGACTCGCCGCTGCGCAGCCTATGAATAATAATCGTTGGTGAAATAGCTGCGCTTAAGAGTCGGCGATTCCTAGCTGTGGGCTGGGTGGCCTGACTATCGGATTAAAGTAGGTCTGGGTTACAGTTAGATATCCAACGAGAAGCCGGAGAATGGTGAAGGCGACTATTTGCCACGGTATTGCGCTGCGTTGCGTTGCGTTGCGTTGCGTCGCGCTGCGCTGCGCGATAGTTTGCGTCCTCCGTGATATCGGCTAAACACGCGTGCGCGTGTCTGTGTCTACGCAGCGTGAATGCACGCCCTCGAAAACTCGCACGTATATGCGTATATATATGTATATGTATATACATATATATACACACATATCCGCATAGGTTTGCGGTGTTAGAAAATTCGAAGGCTTCTCCGAGCCGAATCTCCTCGTCTCGCCTTGCCGCTTTCAATGTTGCGCCGAACTCGTAGATTCTATACACTGAGAAAAATTTCATTTGTTACGGTGCCTAGAAAAATTCGGTAAAACAGGTATCGTCAAAAAAAAAAAGTGTTTGAATATCGTTGGAATTACGAAAAACGAGGCGCGCGTAAAAAACAAACAAACAGAGGGTCAAAACCGTTCTATTCGAAACCTGTAAAAATTTATGAAAAAATATGTCTATGAAAAAAAGGCAAAATTCTTTGAAAATAAGGGTGAAAAGAACGAAAAACCGTTTAAATAGGGGTGGAGGGTTTTTTTTTCAATTCGTTTGTATGTCGGGCTTATTTTTTCTTACATATTGATTTAGTGATAGTCGATTCAACTTTGTTTGAAAATAAATTTTCCATTCGCCTTTTTCTCTCTTATTTTCGAAGATACGAAGATGAACGCGGGATACTTTTTTTGACTTCAATTATTTATCAATTTTTTTCTATCTTGTACCCAACAACTTTTGACAAACATATCCTTCGACCAAGTTGTGGGGTTTCGAATGAAACGGTTCGACTCCATTTTTTTTTTTACACTGATTTCGGGGATTCGATTGGAAAATTATTCATCAGCATTCGATTCGGCATAATTCAGCGAATTTATAACCCGAGAATCAAGGTTTCCGGATTAACACCTAAAAAGTACTTATGCGTATAGATTTTTTTTTCTCGGTCTACCAACTTCTAGCATCTAGCTTCTAGCTTCTAGCGCCGCTGCGGTAAACTTCAGCGAATATACACACAGCGGTACGTTAGTACGAACAAGATATCGCGAACAGGCTTTCACACCGCGATATGGCAATGCTGCATTGGTCTGTGCGACCAGTTGCGAATAGGTCACGTGATATCTCAGGGCCAAAGTTTTCGCGTCGAACATTCGTTAGAACCTTATAGGCCGCCGCTTTTTAGAAGCTCCTCTTCTAATCGTTAATCGCAGTTTTTCCCCCACTCATTTCCGCTCTTTGTCTCTGCTTCAGCATCAATTTTCATACCCGAGTTTTATTTTATACGAACAAATTCACCGCGTGACAAAGAAAAACAAAAGTACAAAAAAGTAATAACAATAACTCTGAGTTACCTACGTTTCATACGTTTAAACAATTTCATTTTCCTTGTCTTCTTATCTCTGCGTACGATCGTTTTCCTTTTTTTTTTTTTTTTTACGTTGTCCCATTCTTTTTTTCGTGCGCACCGATTTGATATGTAAATAATAAATGATAGAAACTTTGTAGATTTTCTTCTATCTTATATCCGTAAGAATTTTTTACAGATCGGGGGAAGAGAAGAAAAAAAGATTGCTTCAACTTTCGTACATTTAAATATGCGAATTATAACTGAAATGACAAAGAGGAAATTATTAGATACATAAATCAATGCTTTGTGTCAACTTGTTTTATTGTTAATTGAAAATATCACGAATATTTTTTTAAACGATCTCGATGACAGAATTTCGAGAAATCTTATTTTTACAATCGTCCAGCTCGTTTGTCCAATCGTTAAACAAGTCTTATCGAACGAACGAACTCAATTTATAATTTTCCAAACAACAAAAAAATGGTACACAAGATGCAAAATCCGAGTTGAGAAGCGTACGTGCACTGAGATAAATTTTTATTTCCGGTTACCGCTCGGTACTTAACTATTGTTATTCTTTACCACAATCGAAAAATATACTTCTAGGTAGAAAATGAAAATTAGTTTTCTATCTGTTAACGGAAAGTCTAGTATCCGTTACTATTCTTTGTCGTTACGATCACTGTTAACTATATTTTCTCGCAACTGTTGCGAAAATTTAATGCTCGTGCAACGATAAATTGACGTTAAAGCCTTGTTTAACTAAAAAAAGTAGAGTAAACCTCACAAACTAATTTTGCGTTGCAATAACCAAAAAAGTATCGACAATAGCGCAAAATGTTTAGGCGTACCTCGTTTTTCGTAATTCCAACAATATTCAGACAGTTTTTTTAACGATACGTGTTTCACTCAATTTTTCTACTTACTACAACAAACAAAATATTTCTCAGTGTGCCAATTGAATACTGAGTTGTTCAATCCAATGAGAGTAGGTAGTAACTGCACTGCGCGATTACGCAAGTACCTACCTACATATATAACCAACGATTCTACGCATCTATGCACGTTTAATATCCGGTGCAACAAGCGTTGAAAAATATTATATACACACACATATCGTTCAACGCTGAGAGAATTTAATTTAAAGCCCTGCATGAATGTGCTTGGAAATTTTTTTTTTAATTCAAACGGTTCAATAGTTACAACATTTTTAATGAGAAAAAAAAAAATTCAAACTTCCGCGTGTTATATTTAAATGGGAAATTTCAAATGGCCAGCGACACCATTTAAAATTGAGGTAAAAATTTTTCCTCACGTCAGAATCTTTTTCTCAGTAAATAGGTCCCTTTAAGACCATAGATTCGATAGGTTAGTTCCTTTTGTTCAACCCAACATATATATATATATATATATATATATATATATATACATATATATTAGGGTGTTTCAAAAAAAAAAAGACGAATTTTTTTTTTCTCATGGTGTCCAAAAATTGATAGTATACTTAAGAACAAAAATTTTGGCGCCAATATGAGCTCTTAATGTCAATAGTAAGGTTTGCCTCTATCCATTTCTTTATTTTCTATTCAAATAACAAGGGAAAATTTTTTTTTTTTATTTTTGAATTTTTATTACTTTGGAACGGTTCATCGTAACGACAATCTGAAAAAAGAGATTTGTAGGAAATTTCACGCTCTACAAAAAGCATCTGAGGATCAAAGTTCCTCAGATCAACCGTTTCAAAGACATCAGCGATCAAAAATAACACTGATCAAAAACTTGAAATATTTTCCAACAAAACTACAAAAAAATATCATACGCCATATTTATATTATTTTTTTTATGTAAAATTACTTTAATTCTGTTAACCTTAGACTGTAAACTTTTTTTGCCAATTAATTAAATTAAATACTCGACTCACAAAAAGCACAAACACGTAAATCCAAAGGTTAAAAATATCACATAAATGATTTTTGGGTCTGTTATTTAACAAATTTTTTTTTTGTTTTTTTTTCAACCAAATGCTAAGAAATTTTATTGAACAATTAATTCTTCATAATAAAAAACAATATTAACAACTTGTTATAAAAATTTTTTAACTTTCAAAAATAAAAAAAAACTTATTCCCTTGATATTTAAATGGAAAATAAAGAAATGGATAGAGGCAAACCTTGCTATCGACATTAAGAGCTCATATCGGCGCCAAAAATTTTCATTTTTAGGTATACTATCAATTTTTTGACACCGTACAAAAAAAAAAAAAAAATCGTCTTTTTTATCGAAACACCCTAACATATACATATATTTCTGAGCGAAACGCAGTACGCTGCACACATTACACGTGCATCACGTGCATGATCGGTGCAACGAGCAGCGGCAGAGGCAACAGACTCGGAAAGAGAGAGAGACAACCGACATGCTAGTTTTAAGAATATGGGTCACGTGCATAGACGTGGCTTCTGCCAGTGCGCGGTTTGCGCATGCGATGCGTATGTAAACTGGTAGGGCATCTAGGTCGTTGGATTTGTGTGCGGCACGGCATGGTGCGCTGTGTGACTGAAGAAAAAAAAAAAAAGTAAAAAAGGGCCGATGCTCATCCCAGCTGCTGCTGCTGCTGCTGCTGCTTCTGCTGCTTCTGGTGCAACGAGCAGAGGAGCACCGATATAGCATTATCTAACTAGGTCAGAGCCACTCGCCTTGCCGTTTTTATTTCCAACGAACCAACGACGCGGCTTGTACAGCTTCATGGTGTGACGTTTAGACGCCATCGTGACTGAGAACCAACCTTTCGCACACACGCTTGACGCACCTGATTCTAAATTGAGTTCATCGTGTTTCCGACGAGGCTGCAACTGATTACATCGACTACGGAAGCTCGTTGGTTTATCGTTGGAATCATACTTGTCCGGATTTTCTTCCCATCATATTCGTTTTTGCGACCTTTCGAATCAGGGCCGGCGACTTGTCATTTTTTTCAATCATGGAGTTCGTTATAAAATTGATAACGGAAGGGGTTTTCTTTATTTACTCTTATCACAGTCACATGGTATTTTCGTCAACGTTACATGTATTTACTCTTTCGAAACACTTTAACCTACTTAATTGCACAATATTTTTCAATAAAATCAAAATTAGCTTCAAGCTTCGACATTCCACTTATATTCATGATATAGACTCGATTGATTTCTGGTCGATTGTTTCTATGTAAATCAATCTAGATACCATTATTGATCAAAGATACGAGTCTTCCACCTCTGTATTTCATCGGAACCTACATATATTCTTCGATAGTGCAGTTTGGCCGATAGTCGAAAATCGATCAGGTCCCATTTTATGTGGTTCGTTGACTGTCTCGGGAAAGAACTTTTCAGTCCACATTGATGAAATGGTCTCACACTCGAATCTGGGTCATCGGTTGAAGTGATCCTACATTGTGGCTTTTCAACTTCCGCATGTAAGATCCGATACGTGGGGTTAGAATTGCGTTGTTTTTTTTTTTTTTGGTTTTTTGATGCAAGTTCAATTCGGAATCGACGGATAAAACCGCAGAGCTTTTTGCTAGTCACGAGTCCCCCCCCCCCGATGATGTTGAGGAACGCTAACGATGATGAAACCGAAAGTATACATGGTGCAGGACAAATAAAAATAAAAAAAAATAAAAAAATCCCCTTTTGTAGCAATTCCTGAATAGATCCGATCGAAATAATTCTCTTGCCATTCACGCTCTCGGTTGCAAAAGTTAAAGAGTCGTAGATTCCAGAGATTGGCCATATATAGCTACCAATGACGACGAACGAGCAGAGAGGCGTTTCTACATGGATCTGATTCATACATCTCCGTTTCTGTAAAACGATGTTGCAGTTTTAGATTCGAGTCACTTCTCTTTCCGGCTAACTCGATTCCAGTTATAATTTTGAATTGGCAATTTCTCAAGCACCGCCGTCCATTGGAATATTCGAAAAATCGTTCGTTCGACAAAGTTTCGTTTATAGTTCGTTGGTTTATAAAACGAGAGAATCGTACGACGCTTGTTGTTTCTACACACGTGTGACAAAGTATCTGCATCGCGGTGTTGTAACGTAACGAGAATCGCGGGAAGGAATGAGAGAGGGACCGGGAAAAAAAAAACTGGCTATTTTGCAATCGACCATAATCGCTGTTTTGCATGTAATAAGCTGATTCATAACCGCGTGCATAAATATAGGCATGACGGACGCGGGAGAGAGAAAAATAGAGAGAGAGAGAGAGAGAGAGAGAGAGAGAGAGAGAGAGACGGCGAACTGTGAGCGACCGCAACGTTGCCAACACGCGTTGCGATATCGTGCAGCAGTTAAAACGCGTTTCAATGACCCCTGGCAATGGGTGGCCAACGGCCAATGTCTGCACGAGAAGTCTGGCGAAAAACAGCGAACCGAGAAACGATGTCGGGCAAATTTTTCCTCTCGGTTCTATCTACCTCTCTCTCTCTCTATCTCTCCTTCTCTTTCTTTTTCCCAGGTTTCGGCTTAGTTCGATCTCGCTTCCTCGTCCTTTCTTTTTCTCGACGTCACAACGCCGCGTGCACATACTGCAGAACCATGATTTCGACGAACACTCGTCGAGAAGCATCGCCGCATATCGGCGTCATCGTGCATTGGATAATAATAGCTCACGGAAAAAATAAACGAAAGAGGAAAAATCCCGCATAATTTATTTCAGGTTCGTATACCCTTATACACGTACAAAAGCGTTTGCCACAATGTATTTAGTCACGTTCGCCAATCTGACCGAACCGATCTCTTTGGGCTCGTTGGCTCGCCTTCGTCGTTACAACCATATCGCATTGTGCGGTTTTAGCTGCAGCTATTACCGAACGGACAGCTTTAATTCCCGTATGTTTAATCCCAATGTCCTTGATCCTCTTATTGCCATTTCAGGAATGCTGTACACACCTTTGATCGATAAGGTGATGGGTGTGCTTCTCGGTACTTTGCGAAAACTCGAAGTGGACAAGTGTCGTATGAACGGTCCGTTCTTGGTCCGGTGCAATTTTCACACGGGTCTTTTGACTCGACCTTGAAAACAACACGAGCCTTTGTCGACGGTATAAACCATGAACGACACTGGTTCCATAGATATAAACCTCCTACACTCGAGTGGACGTCAAATCTTTGTTGATGTATGTATGAATTCGACCATGAACTCTTGGACACATGATGTGTGAAACAAGAGCGTCGGAGAGTCATCTCTGTGCAGCACATCGAACAAGGACAATCAGAGGAATAATCCACTGAATGTGCATCGTCGCGTTTTTCCGTGTCGTGGGTTAACCGCGGATAATGGTACAAGGTGCAGAAGAGAGAGAGAGAGAGAGAGAAAGAGGTAGGAAGGAACTACGGACGCGAAGCGGAGATGATCGATGGAGAGTGCAGCGCACTCTGTGTGCCCCGTGCTTCTCTCTCTCTCTCTCTCTCTCTCTCTCTTTCTCTTTCTCCTTCTCGCACTCCCTCCTTCTCTCTCTATCTCTCTCTCTCTCGGTCAGAGAGACCTTGGGCTTGGTTATGTGCCACGCAATAGTCGATCCGTTGAGCGAAGTGAACGCACTCGGCGGTTGGAGCAGGCAAAGTACACTTCCTGGAGTCAAGGCTTCCACTCCATCCACCGTGGGGCACGCGGTTCGTGCATTGCCAGTGCGGTTCGCCCCCCCACCCCCCTTCGCCCCCTTCGCCATCAGCCGACTTTGACCGTAAGTACGATTTCGATCGCCGCCATGGCCGACTCGCTTCGCTCTGCTCTCCGTGATGCAACAGGATGCCGGCCATTACCCCTTGCTCCAGAATCGCTGTGTGTGTCGAATCCATCCGCGCATCCATCCTCCAAACGTATACGACGAGTGGTGGTGGTGGGTCGTTCAACCTGCATCTTCCAGGCCCATTATGCGGACCCCCTATATATATACGATAGGACACACCGCCAATTCTCATGGCTGCAACCTTGAATTCAACGCGGGCCGACTGTTCCTATGCCCGATTTTAAAATCCGTTCCCGTCATCGACCCTCTTGTTTAACCGGTTCTTGGATTCCGACGTAGGAAATCACCCTGAATTATATAACCGAGTTTTCGGTCTTGATTCCAGGAACGCGGAACGCGGTCAATCGTTCCAACATCGCTAAACTTTAATAAACTTTTTGGAACTATAAGATTCTTCGTTGAACACTGTTCGACTAATCGAGAACCGTACTCGTTGTCAACGTTGTCTGTTACGCATTCGTAAGATACAGAGAAGAAAAGATGATTGTTTCGAAATTTCAGGTGGCGGTACAAATATGGCCGCGATTCGTTCACCTGGAGTTTTATTTCAGCCATAAGTTCACTTCCGTCGATCGAAAATCACCGGAAGTTTTTTCGTGTCGAAGTTGGCGATGGCAAGATACGGTAAAGTCGCGATTTTGCAAAAATCGAGATATCACTCGCCGAATGTCAATATCCGAACGATTTATCAAAGTATCGCAATTCCGTACAGCTGATCAGCACCATCGGTTTTCCTCAAAAAATCATGTAAAAATTAACATTCATTTAACACCTCGAAACTGATGATGCGAATTTCTCGCTAAAATATTAACAGTAAAAATAATATCAGCAACGGTTGAGGTTACAACTGCAAACACGTGCAATGAGTGACGAGTTGGAATTCCTGCCCAGTGATGTATAATTCGATTGTAACAGGGTTATATACGCTTTATCTGCGACGATAAGACTCAGCGGAGTGGCGAAGCGAGAAGCTCGGATATTGACACGAGCTGTAGTCAGCTCGCGAATATCTCTCGCGCGTTATATGTTTTCTTGCACAGTGTGCGAGTGAGACGGAATCATACGATGCGGACTTTTTAGGCTCGTACAATTAAGGAATCAAAGGTCGATCGTCGACAACCATCGCATACAATGTATCGAGGCACACGTGCGGTGCTTGTCTGATATTCTCTTCCCCCTCCTTTTCCCCCCTCATACATACGTGCTTACCTACTGCTTCAAGACTTTTTCCACACATCGAGCAAAAAGCTTCGGGGCCACGGAATTATGATGTATCATTCGCCACCGCGAGGACTTGTTTTGCTTTCCTAATCTCAGAGAGCCTAATCATTCACTAATATTCGTCTATGAAATGGTCTTGTGATTACATATAGCTATACTTGTTTGCCACATGCGGATATCTTCCTATTGTATACTAATGGCAGATGCACACGTCGATAAGATGCCGATTCGATGTAATACATTGTTGCCAGGAATTTGCACGTCTATCGCAATTCCATGTGGCATTGACAATGTATAATTGGAACGCTACGTAACGTCTTGATTCTTTGTTATTTATTTTTTTCTTCCTCATTTGTTTCAGTCTTTTTATCGCTTAGCATCTCGAAGTCGACCAATTTTTAGAACACTTTTTTTTCTGATTTTTGATTTTTTAATTTGCATTGAAATTATTTTTTGTCCCGTACGTATCGCATTGATCCTGTCGTATAATTCTGTTCCTGATAAATTATTCTACTTTCGTTTTTTTTTTTTTTTATTGTTCCTAGAACATTATCCGTTATTTATTTTCAAATATTTGAAAAAATTATTTGAACAACTTTCTCAAAGTAATCGAAAAAATGACGAATCATTTATTCAATATTTCGTCCATACTTTTTCTTTCATTCCTTCCTTCTTATTTCTTGCCTTCCTTTATGCTATTTACGTTTCTTTCTGACAGGTACATTTATATAGACGTATATTACAGTTCGCGTATAACATATTATTATATCGGTCGTTCGTATCTGAAAATTGTAAATTAGCGGGAACAACATGTGTGTGTGTGTGTGTGTGTGTGTGACACACTGGCCTTTTGTTAATCAAGTCTTCAACGAATAATTTAACGCGGTCGTTTATACGTAACGGATAAAGAGTAGAAATTTTCGTTTTTTTTAATCGCGTCTGATCGAGAGAAAACAGAATACAAATTTCAGCCTTTTGCATCGGAATCGCATCGAGTCTGTGATAAAATGTATGTCATATACAGGAAAACATTTAATGGGAACAGAAATAAAGACACGTTGTAAAAGAAGAAAAAAAAAAAAATGAAACAAATAAAAAAAAAAAAAAAATAGTGAATGATCAGGGAACGGTATTGAAAATGTAAACATGAATCATTAGTCTGTCTGATAAGACGGAGTCGAGATCGTTGATAACGAGAGCTTGGGTATTAAATACCGTCGGTGAAAAATGTGATCGAAATCGACATACATACAATGTAGGCAGGTATGTAGATTAGGCTTGCACATTTTTAAACTACACGCGCCACCGAGGTGATAAAAGTCGTCCAAGACGCTTTACGAGTATTCCGTGTGTCGTTGCATTCACACATTTAGATATACATTTGAAGACACGTGTCACATACGCCGCATATATATAGAATAATTGTGCAAAAAGATAACGACTCTTTTATTATGCTGTAATGGCGTTGAGATTCTGGTTTTTTTCTTTTCTTTTTCTTTTTCTTTTTTTTTTTTTTTTAATTTATTTTACCCAATTATTCATTTAGATTTTTTTTTTTCTTCCCACTTTCTAATACATACCTCTGCATTACGTGTAACACGTTTATTTAAATACTTGGCAAGTTGAGATTATTTTTTATACAAGATATTTATGTATAAATAATAATGTTAAATTTTTTATTATCAACTAGGAATTTGAATATTAATTTCGGAATTTTGCACCGTTTTTGCCATCCTTATACCCGTCAGAGAAATATAGAACCGGTTAATGCTCCGATGGCAAGGCCGCAGCAGCAGCTGCTGCTGTTTCTGTTGCGGAGAACTGATTGTGAGCGTAGTTATTTGGTACGTCGTCCGGCGTTTCCGGTCTGCGGCTATCGCGAAAGGGAACGCTTTTATATACTTGGAGGAAAATAGTAGAAAGTCGATGAAATACGGCGTGAAAATCTGCAACGAAATTGGGAATCGTAATTACATGATTAATAAATCAACGAAGGAATCAAGATGAAGGAGAAAAGAAAAGTCGCTATTCGACGCAGAAAAAATTACCTTTCATCGATCGAATCAATATTTTGACTTAAAATAAATAAATTAAATTTATCACAGCTGATCGAATACGGGAGCGTAATTAAATAACGAGTCGATGAAAAACATTCGATAGTGTAATTTTCTTTTTATCAAAGAATTAATAACTTTAGAATATTTGTATGTAGAACGTGACGGAGAAAAGTTAATCAAAGATTGTTCGAATTGAAGTTCAATAAAAAATTGCGCGAAAAAATGTTAAATCTTTCCTCAATCTCTAACCTGTCTAATTACTTTTTCCGTTATGTATTACAGTTGTATAATAAGTTTACAAAGTTTTTTCGATTCTCGTTCAAGAATTCAATCGAACAACCGCAGCGTGCGTCTGCAATCACGAATTTAACGTACGCCGCGAATAATTGAAAAATAAACAAACAAATTAAAAGTTCAAGTATAGCAAGATAGCGATGAGCAAAGCGTGTAACGAATTATGCTTACAAAATGCGAAAAAAAAAAAAAAAAAAAAAAATTTAAAACAATAAGAAACGGCTGCAGAAAGAAACGAATACGGGAAGATACGCAGCGGGATTCGCAAACATACCGTATATAGGCATAATATATAATAAATGTAAGCCATTCATAAACATTATTTTGTAACAGTTATATTTTTATGCATACCTACTCATATCACCTACACAGGTATAAGCATGTACAATATATGCGTACTATACACACTTTCGACAAATTATGTATATGGATGTGCTTTACTCGTTGCGATTTTATTTTATCTCGCTATTTTTCTGCTCCACATATATATATATATATATATATATATATATATATTTCTCTCTCTCTCTCTCTTTTCCTGCCTTCTCTTTGATGTTCTACTTCGGTTATTTCAATCGTTCACCTGATATAGTCGTGATTTTCCAACATTTGTACATTTCCTTTTTCTTTTTTTTTTTTTGAATACAGGGGAAAAGTATTCGTGTAAAAATAAAAATTGCAGTAGGAAAATAAGAATGAATTAGAAACTGTACAAGGCGAAGAGTATGAAAAAAAAAAAAAAAATTGCGAATTACACATTTATGCGCAATAATGACAAGAATAGAAATACGATGCCTGATAAAAATATCGAGATTAAAATTAAAGACAAACTGGCTTAAAAGTGTAGTATTTAATGTTAAGTATGAGAAATGTTTACAAATTTTCTATCACAATGTCGATGCACGACGCGTTTGAAAGAAAATAATCAGAGCTGTCGTTTAGTCTTCGGATTCTACCTTATGAATTATTTCTTCATTAATGATTCGGTGCATAAAGTTAGTAGGTACAATACATATGTAAGGTATACATGTAACCAGCTGCTGATCATTTTTGCAATGCATGTATTATACGTACAAAGTACGCAAAGTCTTCATTGTTTGCGAATAACGAACAATCGAGAAAGATGGATAGACGTACAGATAGATAGATATATAGATAGACAATAGATATAGCGAGACGTGGGAGGAGAAAAACCACGAGTTACGGATACACTCGGATGGCAGAGGGGGCGGGTGCTGCTGCTGCTGCTGTTTCTGCTGCTGCTGCTGCTGCCGCTGCCGCTCCACGTGCAGGAGCCGGCAAAGCGTCGTCGGTCGTTTACTGCTCTTTGCCTTGAAATTATGTAACGAGGCAACTGTAAGGATTCCAGCCTTCCCGCACACTCGCTTCGCGAAGTGTATAGGTGCGCATTACACGCATGCACGCACACCGTGCCTTTTCTACACGTCGCGCCGATCGCTAGTAGACGGTAGAACCGCCTGTACACACGCGCAGCGCACACAACGCACGTCGCGTTTAGCGGAGCGCGTTAGTAGCGCGCGAAACGCGCGGACCCCTCGCTCGCTCTATCGCTCCATCTCTCTCCTTCTCTTGCGCGCACGCGCCTCCGCGCAGCCGCTCTACCTATCTCACTCTCGAACCCGAGGCGAATCCCCCGCGACACCGACCTACGTTAGCCTTGAAGATATGAATAGACGGTGGGGAGAGTGCACTGCACTCTTGCGTAAGCTGTTTTCTTTGAAATTTTTCGCACACATAAATTTATAAACCCTGCACGTGTGCCATTTTCATTGTGTGTGTGTGTGTGTGTGTGTGTGTGTTACACTCGCAGAACGTCCCGCGGATATATTTTAACGCGAGTGCGACGAGTGAGAAACGCACGTTCACACAACTACGTGCAGATTGTACACGTGTATCTTTATACCTATGTCATGTACGTATCTATCTACACCATTTACCCAAAGGCGCTAGCTCCTGATCCATCGGTTCGATTATACATATATATATGTATGTAATGTATGTATGAATGTGGATGCGATATTATGGAGTTCCCGCGCTCTCGAAATGGCTCGATTTATAATGTATTAATGCTGACTGGAAAAAGAAACCAAAAAAAACGAGGGAAATAAATTTGACATAAAAATAAAATAAAACGTTACGATGGAAAAGCCTTGGCGGCATCTGTCAATCGGTTGCGGTGCCTCCGGTTAACCTCGAAATCCTATCGTTATATCGTGGCGTTGCGAAGATTGGCGGGAAGATTGAAACTCTCGTGGAATTTCTTGAAGAAATTTGGAAGACGGTTTTGTAAATTCAAGGTAATCTTGAAATTACGCGATACATTCGTACTGGAACGTGGTTATCTTTTCAATGTTGCTGTATGATTAAAGATATTTTTCAAGATATTTTATTCTCGGTGCGCAAGCGTGAATAATTTCAAATATACCGATATAAGAAGTATCGAAAATTTATCTGTAAGAACAAAAGCCTTAAGCTTGTGAGAAATGTGCGAAAACTCCTTGACAATCTTGCAAATTCGAAGAGTGCTAAGCTGCGTGATATTCGAAAAGCGTGTTGAGCTCCGAAAAAAACTAAGAATAGTTCAAAATGGCTGAAACGGGATATCAAAAATTTAGGCAATTGACCGGATATCTAAGAAATCTCTAAAATATAACCATAAAAATCCTGACTGCATCGAATATATGAACATCGTCCGGAAGTGTGACGCATTTGGTGCGCAATTGTAGTTGAAAAAAATGAGTATCGTGAAACGGGCGGGTGAAGACTGTTGCAATATCAGATATTTTTCCGTACTGCTGCGATGCCGTTCGGTTTGAAAAGACAGTAGTCGAAATATACGTGCAAAAAAAAAAAAAAAAAAGAAAAAAACAAAAAAAAAAAGAAAGAAAAAATCTCGAATTCGAAACAGATCCGGGCCGAGGAATTTGGCCGAGTTGCGAGCGGTTTCCTTGTTCTTAAATCTGTGCTATTGGCGCGCGGCGGGTTTAGATATCGAGGCGTGTGTGACGCAGGCAGGCAGGCTGCGTCGAGGCGGTAGAATAAGCAAAGTTTTGTCTTCAAGGGGCCGCGGAGTTTGGCGGGGCAAAGAGAGTTGCTTCTGAACACAAAGAAGGAGGAACGCAGAACTGGTATCGTATCTGCAGTGTGCGTAGCAGAAGCGGCACGCATGTAGAGGTGCACGACTGTGCGCCGCACGCGCGGAGCGGAAAACGCACACGGCGAACTAGGGCGTGCGCAAAAAGCGGCGGGGCGAGGGGCGGGGAGGGGTGCAGAAGAGCCAAGACGCCAGGAGCGCGCTGCGCTGCGCCTCCCGGTTCGGGCCAATGACCCAATGTGGGCGATTGGCGGTTTCGAGCTTCTAAGTTCGCATTGCAGGATTCGCTCGCTCGCTCGCTAATCTGCGCGCGCAACTTCGGCGCAGCGATCGCCAAATACCGCGCGCTCATGTCCGTGTGTTCGCTGGCATCGCGGTTTCGTATTTACAAACACACACACACACACGCGCGCACGCACGAATCACACCGTGTCAGGAATATTTAAAAATATATACCAATGCTAAATTACATTTAGGTACAGACTCGATGCACGCGCCGTATTGTCGCGATCGTTTTTTTTTTCTTTGCACATTTTCAAAAAAAAAAAAAAAAAAAAAAACACGCCGTTCCGCCTTCTGTGGAATAATTTTTTGATATACATCTAACACGTATCCGACGTTCATGTTCTGAATTGACTACAAAAATAGTTCAATAGTAATCGAGACTGGCCACTTTTGGTCAATTTTTCGTTACAGTGTATAACGAAGTGTGTTCAACTCGGTAACGATTTTTTTTTTTTCTTTGTTTCAAGTAGATAATACAATCTCCGACGAACTAAGAACAAGCGAACGTTTTAGAATAACGATTCTGTATGTGTCGATATTCGTTGAGAAAACTGAGAAAAAATAAAAAATAAAAATTGCGGATTCAAAACTGTTCGTTCCAGCACTACCGTTATTCGTTAAGAAAATTAATGAAAAATAAAAATGTCGTTGGAAAAATGTGTACGTGCGTTAGGTGTAACAAATTGATATTTCAGAAGACCGAGTGCGTGTGTTTCGTGAGTTTAATTAATCGCGTCGTGCATTTACGAAAATAGCGAGCATTCGAGGTTTTGCGCGGGCGATGCGCGCGCGGTTTTATTCCCGCGTTGCGTCACGTCTTTTCGTCTCTTTTCATAACCCTCCCGGTGTTCGTATTCACGGCTTCTTCTCCTTCTTCCACTTGTAACATGTTCTTTTTATCTTTCTCTTTCGTATTTTGTTTTTTTTTTTTTTTTCCCTCTTCTTCTTTCCCTGTTCTCTTCTTTTACAGAAATAACTCGCTTTGCAAAAATACACATGCGATCGGGGCCAAGATACTTCGCGTGCGCCGGGAGTGACGATATATGCATATACATATATATATATATATATACATGTATATATACATACATTTATGTGTACATATGTACACAAGATAACTTCTATGTATAGCGTTACATATATATTCATATTTATAAGTGAACGATCGCTGAACTCGGAGCGGTTGTTACAAGCGTTTCAGAGGATTTCTTCCGCGATGCAATTTCAAATATTGTTTGAGGCCATTTTTTTTTTTTTTTTTTATCCTTTGTTTTTCTTGAAATATTCAAATTCATCGTCATTGCATTCTCGTCACTTGAACCACTGAATACTATCCTCACTGGTTGACGTGTGAAATTTTTATTATGTCAAGTGTCGCTGAAACGTTGCGGCGAGAATGCGACGCTAGTCATTTCCGGTTTCTGTTGCCACGCGGATTGCACCGCGAATTATACAATAATATATATACGATGCGTTCTCCTATCTGCAACCAAGCTCATGCTTAAACATATGTAAAACACACACATACATATATATATATATATATACGTGCAGGATTTCGCACGAACAAGGTTCGTGACTCGACCAGCGCAGCGGTAAATTACCGGAATGATCGAGCTATATAGCGGAGCGGGTATATAACGACTAGCTAGGTTTTATTTTTAAACTACGGTTGAAAATTTTCTAGAATTTTAATATCGCGCTATATGTGTATGAACTGCTGCAGTTCTTTTCGATGTTACGGTTGTCTTTGGATGTTTGGTAAGAATTTTGGAATTTCCACGATGTTTCATCGGGTATACAATTACGACGATTTTATACCCCTTGCATCCTTATATTTTCTGAATAATATTTTTTTTTCTTCCCAGAAGAAACAATACGCTTTCAAAAGCAATTAATTCATTGTTCGAAATTTATAGGAAGAGAAAAATTATCGTCATTCGAAACTTTAGTTATCACTGTTTCAAAGTTTAATGCAATTCTTTTCTTCGATCGACGTTTCGAGAGTTATTCTCGAGTATAGCCGATTAATCGAAATTGTTGTATATAAACAATTGGATCGATCAATCGATCGATTGACGAATACATATTTGATCGGCAATGGATCAATCGTTACAGATTTAAAAGCTCGTTTAAAGCTCCGTGAGCTTTTAATAAATCCGTTGAACAACAGTACTTGGAGTAAATAAGTACACGTATTTCGATTAATTATCCCGTTACGAAACGAAGAAATAAAATACGCGCCTTTGGTTCTTGCTTGTGAAGAAGAATTAATCTCGTTCCCTCGTTTCGACGTCGCAGCTCCGCGGAGTGAATTCAACCGGAAGCCGCAAGAATCCGACCGCGGTTTTTAGCCGCAAGCTCGTCGGGCGTTAGAAAAATGTAGGAAGTAAAGTCGAGCGGCGTGCGATGCGACGGCTTCAATTCTCGCTCTCGTTGCACACAACAGCCTGTCACAACAACTTCCGCGCACATCTTTTCAACGGGCAGCTGCGTCCTGCATCGAGTTTTATAAGCCGACCAACCGAGATTAATTCTCACTCTTCGATGGATATCTGGGACACGATTCGGTGACTTACGCTCTCGACGCAACGCAAAGTAACGCGGCGCGACTTTCGATCTAGGTGGAGGGAGGATGAAAGGAAAAATTAACGTGAAAAATCACGCGGGACGATGTCGTGAGAAAGAGCTTTGTACGCACTGAGAGAAATTTTTAGTTCTAGGTAAAAAATGATAATTAGTTTTCTAGCTGTTAACGGAAAGTCTGGCATCCGTTACTATTCTTTATCATTGCGATCGCCGTTAAGTATAAATTGACGTTAAGGCCTTGTTTGACTAAAAAAGTAGAGTAAAACTCGGAAGCTGATTTTGCGTCGCGATTACCAAAAAAGGATCGACGATAGCGCAAAATTGTTAGGCCTATCTCGTTTTTCGTAATTTCGACAATGTTTAAACAGTTTTTTTTACCAACGATACATGTTTTCACTAAATTTTTTCTAGTTAACATAACAAATGAAATAACGTTTGGTCGACTAGGTTGTATAAAAAAGCTGTGAAACTATAATGAAAACCGTGAGAAAAAGTTATACATGACTCATGGTCAAAGCCCTCTTTATGCAACGTGTATACGTACACCTATCATTGTACAGACTTACAAGTTTGTCGGTTCGATGCGGCTCGTTGATATTATAAACTTTCGACCCGAGTTCTCTGAGGAAGACCCTGAAGAAAGTAGGTACGCGGTATTACGGATAAGTATGATGTATATTTACGCATTAGTCCATAGATGTGTGTGCGTGTGTGTGCAACATCTATACTCGTATATACGCGTGTAATGCCAGGTGCATGAATCGACAGGAAGTGAGCCTCGTTGCAGCAGGTGGAATTTCGGAGGGGGGCAAATTGTGTATTCCTTACCCGCATGGTAATTACGCGATGTGTGTGTAATTTACGGTATATACATAAACTCACACACACGCACACATATATATATTTATATAGCCAACGCGGAAGTTTTGCGGATTGATTTCGGGCTCTGAAACTCCCATTTGCACCTCGTTTTCAACACTGAGAGAAGTTTTTATTTTCGGTTACCGATCCGTCCTTGACTATTTTCATTTTTTATGACGATCGAAAAATATAGTTCGCAAAATTGTTCGATCGAAAAATATAGATAGCGCAAAATTGTTACGCGTGCCTCGTTTTTCGTAATGAACAACAATATTCAAACAGTATTTTCAACGACTCCTGTTTTACTGAATTTTTCTAGTTACTGTAACGAATGAAATTTTTTTTTCTCAGTGTTTATGCATAGAAATGAAAATAAAAAGGTTAATAATAGTGGAGATAAAGCAACGAAAGATTATGTATCATCTCTGCGTAATGTTGATTCAAATTTATCATCGGTATGTTATTAATGACGATTAATTAACGATGTATTACTGAAACAGTTTTATTGAAAGAAAAGAAAAGAAAACGGAATTGCCAATTATTATTTGCTAAACCTGTGCAGAAATATTGATGTGTAAAAAAAGATGAAGCTTTGAAAATAAAAAAAAAAAAAAAATAAAAAAAGAAACAAACGACAGCGAAAGTGAATCGATAATTCGTTCGATACTCAGTTTCGACGCTGGCGTAAAAAGTCAAGTCTTACTCGTGTAATTACTCTAATTCGTACTTGCGTGAATGCGTTGTATGAACAGCTTATTAGTGAAGCAACGGGTTTCCTACCGGCTTATGTAAGACATCGGCGGCATCATGCACGTGGCCTCCTGTAATCGAGTATCTATTACACCAACCGCAACGGATGTAATTTATAAAACTAGAATATACGGGTGGAGGACTGGAGTTGAAAAAAAAAAAATAAAATAAACAAATAAAAAAAGAAAATGAGAAGGAAAAAGAAGAGAAGCAAAAATTCGAACCAAAGATACCTGTGTATTAATAACAACAACAACAACAACAACAATAATACATAAATTTACTTGCGTCGTGTTGCGCGTTGCGAGAAAACTAAAAACTGGCGGCGGAGTGATGAGGGGAAAAAAAGTAAAAGAACGAAAGGGGAAAAGACAGGAGTGGACGTGAGGAAAAAAAAAATGGAGAGAAAAGGAAAAGAAAGAAACGATGGGATGGGGATTACCTAAAAATGTGGTAAATATGTTAATCGGATGACTGTACACTTCTAATTAGTCGTTGGGCAGCCAACCCTTTTGGTACTTTGAACTCGAGTGGCGCATTCTGTTATTTGTTGATGGTTAAAGGCTGGATACGTAAGGTTGGATACAATGTACGTTACACGGGAACGTCGAGTTTAGAGATTTTTATCGAAAGCAAAGTAATATTATACGTACATACGTGGAACTCTTACGCGTCACGTATACGTGAATTACACGCGTGTGTGTGACTTACGCGTATTCAAAATTTCATGCACATCTGCTTCGCATATTGTTGTTATTATTGTACGATGTTATACGCGTAGGAACGAAGCCGTCCGTCCCGTTCACGTCAGAGAGGATATTTGTCTTGCCGTATCCATTCACCGGATCGCACGATCCTCGCGTGCAACGTCGTCATATTGCGGGGTATTTTGAGAAAACCGGTACGAAACGGAGGCGATGCGGTCTTGTTAAATTAATTGTCACTCTGCGTTGAGTTTTATCGCTCGTTTTCTTGTTCTTGGCTTCGAATATCGTTGCGCTTGTAGAAAGGTAATGTATACAAGCCGGAAAAACAGTTTGAACAGGCGATAATTTTTCATTGAAATGTCGGAACTTGATAGCCGAGTGAAAAAGTATTGAATGAAAATTTGGGGAAAAAAAAATCTGAACATTGTGAAATTTGTAAAAGAAAATTTTCCTCACATCGATATGGGAAAACTGGAAAAAACCTAAGCGTTTGTTTAGAAAAATTAATAAGACGATCGGTCCAGATCGATTTATTACTGTGAGAACCGGAAGTTCAAAGGAATGTTATCATTGTAAAATATTGTAAGTTTCAATTTTTCTTTTTATCGCAAGAGTTTGTCGGACGGATCGATCGACCGAGATTTTTCAAAAAATCTATTTATCGGATTCTAGAGTTACGGAAACGCGAAGATTCGTTGAAATTAGAGAAAAAGTGATTTTCCACCGAAACTAATACCTTTCTTACACAAACCAAACACGATGCCAAGTAAAAACGGAAACATCTCTTGTACAAGTATCTTGAAAAATCGATCTGTAACGATCCTACGATCATTTCGTTCGTTGGTAATTCTTTGAACAGTGACGAAGAAAGTTCCCGCAAAACTATTGAATACAAAATTTACCATCATTTCGTTACCGTATGTTATAAAAATTCGTAATCGGAGATAAAAAAAAAAAAAAAAAAATGAAATCATTCGGCGGTTCGATTAATTCTATAAAAATTAAAAATCACCCGCGCAACGTCGCGTCCCGATGAATTTTCAAAGTTTTTCTTCAGACCCAAGCATAGATCGATCGTAGATCGAATTTTCAGAATCGGGAAGTAAATTAACCCTCTCATTTTCCTTCCTCCTCTGTTTCCAGGTGTGACGTTCAAGGCGCACAGATTGATCCTGGCAGCATGTAGCAAGCATTTTCAAGAGTTGTTCGAGGGGATGCCACCCTCGCCTGCGGGCTTGATCGTCATCCTCGACGGTACCAGCGCCCACAACATGACTGCACTGCTCGAGTTCATGTACAGGGGCGAGGTACACGTCTCTCAGGAATCCCTCAGCTCCTTTCTCAAGGCTGCCGAGTGTCTCCAAGTACGTTACTTCCTAATTTCACGTCGCCTTGCGCTCAACGTTTGCATCAAAATTTTCTCCCAAAGAGATTGAGCTTTCCAAAAAATAAAAAAAATTAAAAAAAAAAAAGACATTCATCGCAAGGAACGTATCATCATTTGCAAAATATATTCTCTCTCACCCGCGCCATGCTTCAAAATCGAGGGAATAATTTCAACGATATCCGAAGACAGAGACAATATTTCACAAGGTTTTCTCTTTCGGTTGTGAAAATTTTACCGAAAAATGGCGGTGGGTATTAATTTGTAAACTCGTTCGTTAAGGTCGTGAAAACTTGAAACGACGTCGAGCTTCCAAAACATGATTAATTTCTAATTTGTTGGGATTCATTGATTTTCAAATGTAATCCGATATTTCGTCGACGATGACATTTAGCATTAAGGTAAAGAATTCGAATCTTTCGTGTCGAATTTCAAACTTTGTAACGAAAGCGGTAAATAATTTTCTTTCTCCGAGTGAGATTTATTTTTGACCACACACATATATATATATATATATATAATATATATACGAGGATGTTTATTTTAAATTTTTTCCCTTCTCTTTCTTCTTTCGTCATTCTCTCTCTCTCTCTCTCGTATTTCGATTTCCCTCAAGCCCCATCCCGGCAGGTTTTCAAAGCGGTAAACACGTGTTACCCTCCGGTGGTTTGTCATCCCTCAGGTAAAGGGTCTCTCGATAGAGCACGAGAAATTGGCGGTGGCTCAAAGGCACGCGGCGGAAGGCAACGGCTCGTCGGACGGCAACGGCGGGATCGGGGGCGGCGGAAGTGGGGCGGGGGCCGGAAATACGGGAATCGGCGCTGCAGGCAGCGTCAGAAAGAAGTCCCCGACCCCCGTGCCTGCCCCCTCAAATGCAACAAACTACTCCGTGCCCACTTCACACGCCACGACCCAGCACTACTACGACAGTCCGAGGAAGAGGCTCATGAGGTTCGAATAAAAAATAAGTAAATAAATAAATAAATAAAAATCCAAGATTCAAAATCAGTGCTGTGCGATCGATCGATACACGATTTCGATCGAGAGTTTTTCCCATTTATCGATTCATCGATGGTCACGATTCGTATACAGATTGAAATGAAGAATTGTTATTGGGTCAACTTCGATTAATCGATTAATCGTTGAAACGATGAAACGATCGATTGAAACCGTCGATTGGTGGATTTGTCGGAAAAACGATTACCCGAAATCGTCGATCGATCGATTAGTCGGAAAAACCAAATAATCGATTAATCGCAATACGCTGTTCGAAACCTAAATTCAAACCTCAGGATTCGCTGTGATTTTTGTTCGAAAAATTTGTTCAGATTTTTGTGCCGATGAACAAATCTCTTTCAAATTCATTATAATCCACAAATTTGTATTCACGAGGGTTTCAGATGGTTTATATATATATATATATTTTTTTTTTTCTCATTTTTTGGTACAGCGAAATTTTCCGAATTTAACGGTATCGTCTTTATTTTTCCTGTCGAAAATTTCAAGTTATCGATCGTTCGAAAATCATTCAATTATTTGAATTTAGATTTTGAAATATTGTAGAAGAAGCATTTTTTACCGTACAAAACAAGAGAAATACTTCAATAACGTCACTTCTTATTCTTCTTCTCTTGAAGTTCTCACGAAATGAATTCGAAAAAATATATCTCAGTGGCTTGCGATTAGCCGTGACTAAGGGTGTTAAAACTACACGGTCAAACGTGTATACAACCCTGCGACGAAAATTCAAATTCAATTCGAAAATGCGTCGTGGGACCAAAAAATTGGAAGTAAAAAAAAATAAAAAATATCAAAGCAACGGTAAAATTTGCAGCGAATACGAATCTCTCCTAAATCTATCGCCTTCGTAAAATTCACCACCCTCGGCCCCGTTTTTTTAAAAAAAACCGACCCCCGTCAAGGTCTCCGAGCGACGCCGACGCTTTGGGAAGAGCGAGCGTGCTTCGTGACGGAGCGGCGTTTCGTCCGGCATCGGCGCCTCACCCTCTACTCCTGGACAGCAACCTGCATTCGCATTTTCCCCACCCGACGGACCAGCCGTCGCATCCCCACACAGCGCCCCACACGCCGACGGAACTTGAACGAGAATTGGAACGCGACAGATCGGAGGAGAGAGGGAACGGTGAGCACAGAGACAACGGTGCCGAAGGTGCGTCTTCACACCCTCCAAACCCGCCACCGCCACCCCCTGAAACCCCGTAAATTCTCTTCAATTTCCGGCTAATTGAAAAAGAAATTCGAAATTTTTAACGGGCTGGTTTTTTTTTTTTCTTTAATATTTTGTCCTGTTTTATTGTTGTTGTTGTTGTTTTTTTTTTTTTTTTTTTTTTTTTTACCGATCTTTCGAATCTAGGAACGCGAGATATTTACGAAGGGGTCGAAGTTCCGAAAGCGCCTTGTTCCGAATTATTTGGTGGCGGTAAGAACTTGGAAGTAACAAGGAAATCAAACTTTGATGAAACGACAGAGTTTCGAACGGTCGAAAAATCGACGCTACGGATCAAAGTTTCGAAATTCAATTATTCGAAAGTTCAAGTTTCGATGGAGTAAAATTTTTCTCAAAATTTTGATTTCCTTGCCTCAAGTTTCGCCGCGAAACGAGAAAAGAAACAAAAAAATTGTAAATTCGGCGTTTTCGGAACGTTTCAAATTTGGAATTTCAACCCCGCCCCTTATCAAGTTGTTCGAGAGGCTTGATCCTAGATTTAAACAGTCTACGTTGTATTAGCGCAATTTTCACGCAAATCGATTAACTCGATCTTGATTTTATCGATAAAAAAAAATTCGAACATTCACATTTCTACTTTGTTTCCTCGTTTCTCCGCCATTCGAAAATACGCCAGAAAGTAACGCGACAAAAATACGACCCAACAATTATCACGTTTAATTTCTGCAGCCGCCTCGCCCCCACAGTGTTTATCATTATCATTATTATTATTATTGTTATTCTTGTCGTTGTCGTTGTTGTTTCTTTTTTTTTTTTTTTCTCTTCGTTTTGTTTTATTTAATTTTTTTTTTTACCCCAACCCACCACCCCCGCAACCCGCTAAAAAACATATTCTCGCGCAGACCTTCGGATAAAACAGGAACCAGGTCTATTAACGGACAGAGAAAGGGCCGAAAGGTTAGCCGAGCGTTCATCCGGCGAGTCTTACGGCGGCAGAGGCGGAGGCGGCGAATCAGCCGCGTATGGCACTCAGGGTGATCATCTAGGGCAGCATCAGGGCTGCGGAAATCTGGCACCCATACCTCCGCCACACCCTCCAACCCCCGACCTCAGCCCTGCGCCCGCAACGCCCGCCACGTGGAATTCAAAAATCAACAAGGCAGGAACCGTGACGACGCCGGATGGTGAGTCAATTTTACATTTGTTGTGAAAAAAACATTTTATTCCCAATTTTTCAACGACGGAAATATCGACTTCATTTATTTCCACCTCTACGATTCGTATTGTTACCAATCGTTCATCTACAGCTCGAAAGTATGTTTCAGTGAAATTCGAGGTTCAAAAATCTGGCCTCGTTATCCGAATTTGGAAAAAAAACAAAAAAAAAAAAATAGTTTTGCAGGTTTTTAACTGACTTCAAATTTTTTTTTTTCTTCACCTTGGTCGACGAATATGACCGTTTTGGGTAGAAAAAAAGAAAAAAAGCGAACGTTAGTTTCGCAACTGTAATCGGAAAATCAAGCGTATCGTCTGTTTCTTTTTCCTTTTTTTTTTTCCGTACGACCGTACACGATTAATATTCCGATTCGGATAAAAATTATGGCTATTCTTGAACAGCGGAAATTTCGACTTCATTTATTTGCAGCTCCCCGATTCGTTTTATTACCAATTGTTCGTCTGAAGCTCGAAAGTACGTTTTAGTCAAATTCGAGGTTGAAGTCTAGCCTTATTATCCGAATTTAAAAAAGAAATTGATCTTGCAGGTTTTTAACCGATTTCAATTTTTTTTTTTTACCTTGATCAAAAAATATGATTGTTTTGGGTAAAAAAAAAAAAAAAATGAACGCTAGTTTAGCAACTGTAATCAGAAAATCAAGTGTATCGTTTCTTCTTCCTTCTCTTCCGTATGAACGTCGGATTAATATTCCGATTCAGATAAAAATGCTTGAACACAATAATAATAATAATAATAAAAACTGTTGTGAAAATTAATTTTAGAACAGATTTTAAAGAAAAAACAAAACGGTAAAAAGAAATTATCGTAACTTTCGTACGTTATGATATAATAAATATATAACGCTGCTTGGATAATGAAATAATAAAAATGGTTCGATACCGAAATTGTGTATCACGTAGACCCGTATGACAAATTTTAGTGTGCGTACGACGAAGCGTACGTGCAGCGATAAGGAAAAATTCATCGCTTATCGTGTTTTGTTCGGATATTACACAAACCGCGGTAACGTAAACATTCTGCACACGTGCAAATACGCATCTTGTACATGTATATGTATATATATGTATGTGTATAATATTGTACATATAAGACGCTTGAATGTGCGAATATACGTGTAATAAGATGCGTGCGACGTGTTTGCGGACGGATTAATTGTCACAGTCGTGCGTAAAAAATTGTATCGTAATTTAATAGATGTAGAAATGAAAGTTTGTGACAAAAAAAAAAAAAAAACGCATTTGTGAATATCAAGGTATCGATCTCGTTTTAAAATAACGATGCGCGAGGGGGGGGGGGGGGGGGGGGAACGATTTTATTTATTCGAGAATGAAAAACACGTGTCGTATACTGAGAAAAATTTCATTTGTTACAGTAACTAGAAAAATTGAGTAAAACAGGTATCGTTAAAAAAAACTGTTTGAATATCGTTGGAAATACGAAAAACGAGGCACGCCTAAACATTTTGCGCTATCGTCGATCATTTTTTGGTTATTGCAACGCAAAATCAGTTTCCGAGGTTTACTCTACGTTTTTAGCTAAACAAGGCTTTAACGTCAATTTATTCTTGCACAGGCATTAAATTTCCGCGACAATTGCGAGAAAATCTAGTAACAGCGATCGTAATGAGAAAGAATAAAAATTTCACTCAGGTATATACTATAACGTGCCGAATGCACTATTGAGTTTATAATCATATGTCACACGTCGCTTTCGTATCTGTATCATTCAATCATAGATAAATTGATGGTGTATTCGTACATGAATATATACATGTATGTACATACAGTTGTGTGAAATTCTCACTTATGACTTGCGCGCTCTAAAAATGTAAACACATACGTGTAATGATTACATGGAATGCGGCGAATTCCGTTATCGCCATTTTATAATCCTCGCGGAGAGCGGATAGTATTTATTTATACATACATATATACATATAAATATATATCACTCGGAGGAGTGAAAATATTAATAATTTAACGGAAAATGCATGTTGGTATTGTTCACGTGGTAGGTTTATTATTGAAAATATGAATATGGGACATTCCACGTGAAATTTGTAACTCGTGTACCGCGTCCCCTTAAATTTGGATGATTTTTTTTCAGTACGATGTTTGCAACCGACCCCAAAAGGGTGTCGGAATTTTTTTCAAATACATCATATTATTGTGAAGTACATGGGTTATAAATTTGACGTGAATGCCCCATATGTTACAATATATTGTATCTTATTTCTTTCAAATTGTTGTATTATCGCCTCGTCGTTGAGTCTGTGGGGAAATGAAAAAAAGAAAAAAAAAAAAAAATATATGAAAAACGAGGATTTTTGGGAATTAGGAATAGAGTCGAAGGTAATTCTATAGATGGAGTAACGTATTTTCATGCCTATGACGTTGGTGTAATAAAACTAACTTTTACCCACGGCTTCGCTCCCGTGGTTCTAAGGAAAAACAAGAGGTTTTAAACTGGCCATGAGCCAGCCCTCGAACTTCCCGTTCTCACACCGCAGCGGTTTCCAAGTTTATAGTGAATAAAAAAAGAACGATATCGAATTCGAATTTTATTTCGAACCACTGTAACGGATCCACCATTGAAAATTTTGGATTCGTTATCGTTCGGTGACCCAAAAAACCTCCGCCTACCAATTTCTACGAAAATCGGAATGTTTTTACATTTTTTGAATGCGCCAAATTTAAATTTTCCAAATCTGACCTTGGATTGGTGGTTGGTGATTTAAAAAACCTCCCGGTACTAATTTTCGTTATAATCCATTCATCCATTCTCGAGATATCATCGTTTATATTTGATGTTTTTTTTTTTTTTTTTGGGTGATTTCTTATTTCAAAAATCTGATCAGTTTTAGGTTTGAAGAAGCCGCGTCGATTGAGACCAAAATCATTGAAATCCGATAAATCGTTTTCTCGAGATTCACGCACACGCACGTGATTTTCAAAATTTCAAAATGCGGAGTTGTAGTAAAAACTGATCGTATCATTTTCGGTGCGATTACGATAACTTTCTTTTTTCTATTTGAAAAGCAGAAAAATGAGAAGCTAATACCGTATTCTTTGTCAATAAAACACCAATCCTGGTCACGGTACGGTGCAATAATAAATCAGTATGCTTTTACGTGCGATAAAAAGTATCCCGCTTTTTTTTTTTTTTTATTTCACACCAAGGCTTGAGATACTTTCTTATAAAATCTCATGAAAATCCGTCGCGCCGTTTTAGACACAGAATTACGCTCCAGATTCATCCCGCGGGGACCGCGAATTTTTTTTTCTACTGTAAAAAGTAGTTGGTAGATAAAAAAATTACGTCGATCGGTCGCTCCGTTGCTGCGTGAAGAAATGTACAGTGGAACAAACGCATTTTCGCATTTATAATATTATTTAGGAACGTCGAAATGTTGTTAATATCATGTATATATATATATATATGTATAATATAATATAAATACATACAATATACATACATAGATTGTATAAAATTCTTGAATTCGTCACATGCCAACCACCGTCATCGCGCGTGCATAAACGTCCACCTAGACTTTGTAAAATCCGGCGGGTACGTGTGGGAATCGGTTGAAAAAAAACCAAAAAAAAAAAAATCTAATACAATCCAGAAGCGGTTAGAAGTAAGTAAAAAAGTTGACTTCAGGGACGCGAGTATTAGGAGTTCGTTGAACCTGATAAACGCACGTGCGATTGGGTTCAATGTCAAAAATGTGCATATGGTAGTGTTATATATAGTATAGTATAAACCCCACCCTCCTCCACCACCACCACCACACACATCTTGACGTCTCCTCTTTGCTGTTCCGCGAGTTCAATAATCAAACACACAACGAGAAAACCAGTCCCACACCCAACGCGCACACACACACACATGTAGGAATAAAGTTTAATACAAACGAGGATCAAATCGCGTATCGCGTATCGTATTTGCACGCATGTGTAATAACTAAATATTCGCACAAACACGCGAATACAGTTAGGCAAAAATTAATACACGTGTGTATATATATATAAATATATATATATATATGTATGTATATATATATGTATTCGTCCGCGAGGTCGTGCGAACCGTAGTTTACAATATGCATGTGCCTTGTCTCTGTCTATGCTGTGTTCGCGCGCGTGCATGTCTACACACGCATGTAAGACACGATATTATATACTACCAACGCAAACGTCAAAGACTCACGTCGCAGCAAATTCTTGAACTCGTTCAGCGGTTCGCGACGACGTTGTACGATTTTTTAACATGTATATATATATATGTACACACAGACATTGTATTATGTACGTAAATTGATAAGGAGACACCTGTCGTTCGATATATTTAATACATTTAATTATATATGTATATTTAGCGCGTCAAGCCTCATTTTCGACTTTTTTATGAAAGGGGGGAGGGATTTTTACAGGTACAGGTATGTATATGTATAAAAGGGTCAAGTGTTGAATACCTGACATCTGGATGGATGTATTATATACAGAAGGTGAAGGGTCAATTCTTCATAGGTTTTGCGCTACACTATATGCAGGGTAAAGGGTTAAATCATCAATCCGGATAGATTCGGACAAGTTCGGATAACTTCGGCTAAGTTCGGTTATATTCGGGTATTTCCGCATATATTCGGGCAAGTTCGGTTAACTTCGGCCAAATTCGGGTCAGGTTAGGTTAGGTTAGGTTAGGTTCGGATATTTCCGGATAGATTCGGTCAAGTTCCGCTAAATTCGGTTTAGGTTAGGTTAGGTTAGGTTCGGGTATCTTCGGATAGATTCGGGTAAGTTCGGGTAGGTTCGGGATTCTTGACACGGCAGCGGCGGCGGCGGCGGCGGCGATATCCTTGTATAATATATGTATAACGATTATATTAGATCGTACAAACACATGTGTATCTGTATCATATTACGGTTTCGTGCGGAAAAAATTTTTTTTCCGACATATCTACCATATCTGCAGTAGTGTAGACGTGTGGTGAACGTATATTTACGTGTATACGGTGTTGTTATACGTGTAGCTTATCATTCCGATGTGTCATTGCCGCATTACGTTATATTTTACACGTGTATCTATCCGGGTGCATATATGTATGTATGCGTGTATTCATGTATGTATGTATGTATTTATGCACGGACGTGTATAACGTTTATCGAAATTCTGATTTTCGCGCGCGTTTGTTAGCGGCAAAGAACGAAACGATTCTCATTACGATTTTAAGAATATTTCCTTGTTCCTTTTTCTTTTTTTCTTTTTTTCTTTTTTTTTTTTATCTCGTTTTTCTCCTCGTCGTCATCTCGCACGTTCGAATCAATTAGCTGTAATTCTTACCGGCGGGGGGAGGAAACCCGAATCGTCGAAGAAGGTTTAACCGAGTTCAAGCAACGTTATTTTTTTCATCGCTGTTATCATTACAGATCACGTAATATTTCATATCGAATTCCGGGTAATCGTGCGAATGTTTGCAATTACAGATGTTGATAGTGAGTCGGATTTCACGGGGGGAAAAAAAAAAAAAAAAAAAAAAATTACGAAATCAACCGGCTCCTTATTACAGATAATTAAACGGTGTTTACGAGTTTCCCTGTCGAGAGAAAAAAGAACAGACGAAAATAAAAGAAAAGTAATAAAAAATCTACATCACCCATACGCGAACAATCGCGATACACATACGTTTATATCTACCTATCTATTTACACGAAATACACGATGAGCGACGTAATCGCGGATACGCGTAAAATGTTTTATTCTTTTTCTTATTCATTCTCTTGTTTCCTTTTTTTACTCTCGCGCATTCTGTATCGCAACGTAGTATCGCTTACACGTTGTGTAAAACTCGTATGTGTGCGTGATATGTGTTTACATTAAACGCGCGCGTGTGTGCGTGCGTATATAAGGCGCGTTTGCAATACACGCGATTATGTAGCACGCTGTCAAAAGTCTGTTGATAAAATATTTCGCAGCGTACTCTTGACTTGCGTATATGCCGTGTTAAAGTTGCTCGATCGAATTTTTGCGACACACATATTTTAAAACATTGCACACACGTGTCAAACTGCGTTTCGTACTTTATACCTCTCTCTCTCTCTCTCCCTCTCTCACTCTCGCTTTCCGTCTCATTCTCACACGCGGGCGAATTTTCACTCGCTTATTACATATATATATTATATATATATATTGAAATTACTTTTGAATACAATTTCAATGTCGAATAACTCTTAAAGGAGTGAATTTCATGAAAAATGTTAGGAGACCTTTTTTGTAGAGCATCAAATTTCCCACAAAAATAATGCTTTGATCTATGAAAATATTGATTTTTCCGGTAATTACAAAAATCAAAAATTCAAACAAAAATTTGAAAGAACAAATCAATGTTTACGGCACGATTACGAGGAAACGGCTCGATCTACGTCAATTTAGTAAGAGAGCTTTTTTGTAGGAAATTTAATTTCCTTCAAAAATATGGATTGATAAAATTTTTCAGATTCATAATTGACGGATTTTGGGTAAAAAAATGCGGTAACTGTTAAAAAATCAATAACTGTAACGATACACCCCTTAATATTAATATTAAGGGCTCAAACTTTCAGGATAATTTTTATTTGTCGTCATGAACAATGTTTTTACAGTACCATTAAAAGAAAAAAAATCTTGGTTTTTTTTTGCCCCAGTCTAATATATACGTTTGGAAATAAGAAATTTTTCTTTTTATCTGTTTTTCTTTTCCTTGGATACGTGCTGAAAAGTTTCATTTAGGTATGAGAATACGTCTTTTGAAAATATGAGATATTAATATTGATATCAAGAGGTTGCAAATCGCACCTTACTATTTTCCTCAAGTGAAAACACGTGACAAATTCGATTTATTCAAAATTTGACGACCTGTGCCTGCTGAGGTGTTGTTGGTTCGGCATTTCGGACGGAAGATGTTATTTTGATGCGCAAAAATTAGTACGGAAAGTAATAATTTGCAAATTTTTTCACCACGGCAAGTTTGTCGATGGTGAAAGAAAAATATTCTGTGAAAAGATGAGCGTTTTACGTTATGTGGAAAATCGCGCCAAGTTGATTTTGATTTATATACATATAAGTAATATTTGCGCTGATAAGAACATTTGTGATTATATATATATATATATACATATCGTAGTCTTGAGTGTAATCTTTTATGTTGATAGTGGCATACATTGTATGTATCTTGAATTTAACTTGCAGCCTGCACGATACTCCGAATCGAGGCATCTTATCGGTTACCGTAATAATTATCATTGATAATTCTGGCGCCCTCAGTTAGTCGATTAAAACTTACCGGATTATGACTATTATATTGTAAAGCTTTGACGACCTTGCTTTGACGAAATTTTTTGTCGTTATAACGGGTGGATAAAATGTTCAGTTACTATTTTTCACTATTTTTAAGACAATTTTATAAAGTTTTTCGATTTTCGTGTTCTGAATATTCATCGTTGGTTGAAAATCTAGAAAACGAGGAGTTTTTCTTTTTGTGTTTTTTTTTTTTTTTTAAACAGTTTGTGAGAGATCAAGATCAGGTGAAAATTAACGGAGATTTAGAATCATCTTCTTGTTTTTTTTTTTTTTTCAATCTAGTTGAAATTTTCCGCTTTATTTGAAGTCTCGAAATTTGAGCGTTCTACAAACATGTTCATTTGAAATATTGAAAAAGCTCGTATTTGTGACGAATTTCACTTTTCAACGAGCTTTAATGTCAAAGCAGAAGGTCTTGAGGACTTTAACAAAAAAAAAAAAAAAACTCCAGACGTGGCTCGATACTGAAGCTTGAAATTCCGAGCTTTCGTCGAAATCCTTAGTAAATTTCGTTTGTGAGTTCTGCGGCAAGTAAAAAAAAAAAAACGTTTTTGCCATCAATCCGTCATTATAACTCTTGAATATTCGGTGTTTGTAGGTCTGAAGAAAAGCTCGATATTTTCGTCTCAATTTCTGAGACCCGTTACGAATTTTTTTTTTTTTTTCTTTTTTTCCACCAAGTCTCCGGACCATTTCGTACTCTAGTTATATAATATATAACCGATCGAAATAAACGTTCGTAACGAATTTTTAGTAAAATTCATAATTTTTCAACGTCTTTCAATCGAAGAACCAAACTTGATGGAGTCTTTGAAAAAAAAAAAAAAAAATTGTTCAACCAGATAAAAGCTCAAGCAAGTCCTGACGCTTTGTTTGGAAAATTGGAAAAGTTTCATTACGGTCTCACAGGTTTCGAAAAAAAAAAAAAAACAGTCCGAAAATGATTATCGCGATAACTTAATAATTCTCTCAGGAAAATTTTTTTCTCTCAATCCGTGATAACAGTCCAGGAAACCTACGTTCTGCGAGTGTAAATTTCCAAGCGTATCTGTTATTGTTTCACCAAACCGAACTTCCGGGAAACTATCGTATGATTTTGCGCATAAAAAAAAAAAAAAAACGGTGTGGCTGCGCTTAGTTATAAGTGTGGTAAACCAGTTTATCCCAGTTTTTCCTACCAAAGTGATATTATTATCGTACCTGCAATATTTATACATTATACAGGGTGGGTCAAAAAACGGGACCGATTTGAAAACGTGAATAAAATCCGAACGCCTTGACCGATTTTCCAAAACGTAGACGAAACGAAATTTCAATCTCCCATCGACTTGTTAAAAACCTGCGCTTGTTCAAGAGCGTTTATCTCAACAACGATTAATAATTTTCTAGATTTTCAAACGTGAAATAAAAGATTCGTTCTTCCATTTTCATGAAAAAAAAAAAAAAATAATAGTAATATTAACAATAGTTCTCACAAATCGGCTGAAGCGTTTGGATTTTATTCACGTTTCAAATCGGTCCCGGTTTTTTTTTTTTTTTCTTCTTCCCCCTCCCCCCGTGTATTTACGCCATCTTCGAAAATCCGAACATTACAGATATTATACGGAACACAGAATTTTGATTCTAAAATCGTGTCGATAAAAAAAAAAAAAAAACATAAACAAGTAAACGAAAAAACGAAAGTCCGACTCGAAGAAAGAGGAAGAAAAAAAAAGAAAAGAAAATTCGCAAAATTCGTCAAGTGGAATTCGAAAGCGATAAATGTTCTACGCTCGGAAAATAAATATAAAAATATAATTCTTCTTGCGAGCTGTGGAGAAAAAAAAAAAAAATATTTCATCAAACCAACTGGTAGGGGAATAAAAAAAAAAATCCGACGCATTTTCGGCACCGAAATGCGCCCGACTTGATACACACGAAACAGAGTCGAGGGCATCGGATCGCGGCGTTAGATTCCACATGTTCGTTCTTACGCCGACGTCTATAACTATATATAACTATATATATATATATATATATACGCCTCTGCGCGTGTGCGCGCGCGTAACTTTTTACAACTATACATGTACAGTTTTTTTTTTTTTTCTTTTTTTCCCATCCGTTCGGTTACAAAATGCAACGCGAGTTGCATCACCGTCGGCAGTTGCACGTGGAGTCTGTCCGGTGTTGCAACTCCTGATCTGCTGCCACTTCTTCTTCTTCTTCTTCTTCTTCTTCTTCTTCTTCTTCTTCTTCTCGTGCTTATTCTTATTATTCTTTCTTTATCTATCCACCCCCCCACCTCCCCCTTCCTCTGTCTCCGTCTTTATTTCTCTTCGGTTCTTTATGTACCGGGATACGCGTACACTTGCACAAAAAACCATTCACGGAGAAGGAGTAGTTTCTCATGGAGACTGTTAGGAACGAGAAGAAGAGAAGGTGAAAAAAAAAAAAAACGATAAATAAAAAAAGATTCGTCGGGAATAAGCGTTGATCTTACGTCGCGAAAGTTTCGATTCGGCACGTAATAGATAAATGATAATTAAAGAGTAGAAGAAAAAAACGGCTCTACGTTACCTTGTTTTCTTTTTTTTTTTTTTCATTTTCATTCTTCAAAAAAAGCAAAGAATCCAAAAATCTCCTCGCGAAACAATATTAGCCTTGGTACGCGAATATATCGCAAACCGCGAAAAATACTCGGTTGAGAGAAAACTTGTTCCCGTTACGAAAGTATTATCCTGAATTTGATGAAAAATCTTTTCGCGCGAAGAGCAAAAATTCATGACGAACGAATTGATTAGCGGTAACTTGATTGTCGGTTGATTGTAGAAAACAAAATTTGACCATTCGTTTCGATCACGTGAAAACGTTTGAAGTAAAAGAAGGAGAAGTGGAAAAAGAAAAAAAAAGAACATCGACGCAAGAGCTACTCGATTATACAATTCCTGAATTTAAACTCTTTCTGCATCGGTGAAAATTTTTTACTTTTACTTCCTTGCCGAATTTCAACTCCTAATGAGATTAACCGTAACTGGGATAAAAGAAAACAAGAAAAAAAAAAAAAAGAGAAAATTTCTTTGACCAACGAAAATGAAACGAGAATATCGACGTTTTTCAAACAATCAATTTTCGCAAGCGTCGAAAATTAATCTTTGGCTAATTATCAAGGTCGTTCGTAAAATGCTTCTCGGTTTCGTCGTTAAATTTGTTAATTAATCTTGCTTTTGTACCGAGTATCGTAATTATATTTTCACCGGCAAGTACGTTGTTTTTTATTTATTTTTATTCTTTTTTTTTTTCTTTGCGTTCGTGTTGTCAGCCATAGAATATATCGATGGTAATTTAGGCCAAGTTCGCGTTCAATCTGCCGCTGTTGCTGCTGCTGCTGCTGCTGCTGCTTTCTAACGACGTCCCTGCATCACGGCACGAATTGACGCGGTTATTTCGTTACGTTTCCTTGCGTCTTGCGTTCTAACTATATAAAATAAAAGTGGGGGCGGCCATCGGGGCCGAACGCTGTTGCAACACGTAATATTGCCCTCGAGAGCCCGGCGTGTAACAAAAGGAAGAAAGAATGCGACGAAGACGAACAAAGAAGAATTTATTGTCGTTTTTTTCTGTTTTTTTTTTCTCTTTTTTTCTTCCAGATATTCTACAAATCGGAGTAAAAATGTTTCACCTTCGAATCGGCACCGAGAGAAATTTTTAGTTCCGGTTACCGCTCGGTCCTTAAATATTTTCCTTTTTTACCATAATCGTATTTTCAAAAAAAAAAAAAAAAAAAAAAAAAAAAAACAGAAAAACACTCGATTTCTGAAACACGTCCAAAACGTTTCAAAATCGCACAAAAAGCGTCTCTTTACTCGAATAAAGATACTTTGAATCCATACTATCATTTCGTGAAAACGCACGTGACAAAATCTATCCAATTTTCCTATCATCTCTGAAAACCACCACAGAAACGGTAAGTTTGAAATAGTGAAAGAGTAAAATTGTGATTTCACGCACCTTCTGCATACCTGGCTGTAAATCGATACGCTATAATATACACGTAAATACACCGTTGCGCGTTAATAAGCGGAGTATATATATGTATATATATATATATATAAGGTATGTGCATATAATGCCAGGCACATAGCGTGCGTGCCTGCAGACTTTCTCTGAACTTTCGGGCCCCAGGTTCACACGATCTTGAATCTAAGAATCTCGCTCCCCCCGGGCCCTGTCTCTCCTCTCCTCTCCTCTCCTCTCCTCTCGAGTCTTTCCTCCCACCTGCAGCACCCCCGCTCTGTACGAGATGTGTAACCCCGTTCCTTATACCTAGCTCTTCGTACCCGTGAAAAGGATCTCGCGCGTCATATGCAGCGTAGGTACGCGTATTATAATACACACACACATACATATATACATATATACCGTTCTCTAACAAGACAATCGCACGATGCTTTATATATCAATGCCTCATGCCTCCACATGCATATGAAATCAGATACGACTTGGATGCATTATATATATATATAATTATATATATATATATATATATATACAGGCTTCTTTCCTAGCGAATTTTTACACTTTTCTGCCTTTTCCTTGTTCTTTCGGTAGTTTTTTACGGTAGATTTTTTTTTTTTTTTTTATCCTTCTTCCGACAGAAATGTGTTCCTTCCCCCCCCCCCGCCCCTTGTTTTTATCGTTTTTGTTTTCTTTTTTTCCGGGCAATTTCGCCACGATTTTCAAACGTCGCTCGGTGAAAATTTTGTTCTACGATTTTTCAAACCGAAGAATAATCATATGTATGTTTTTTTTTATTCTTGTTTCCCTATCTTTCTCTCTCTCTCTCTCTTCGGCAAATATATTTATTGTTTTTAATTTTTGTTTTTTTGTTTTTTTTTCTACGCAATTCCTGTTTGCTCGTTTGTTTTTTGGAAAAAAAATTTGTCAAACCTTTCTTATACGAATTTAAACGTACAGCGAACGTTTGTTTTCACGTTTTTTCAAAACGGAGAAATTTTTTGTTCTTCTCTTTCTCTCTCGCTTATAGAAACGTTTGACGAAAGAGAAATAAAAGCAACGAAAAACAAAAAGAGTGAAAAATAAGAAGATTCGCGATACAGCCGGTGAAATTCCTGGCTACAAAATGGTTGAGGAGAATCGAGAGAAATAAATTCGCGAACGGGGGATCAAACGATATTGCAAAATCTTTCTTCTCGGGGACCGCTGACTCGGTCATTCTCTTTCAGGCTACCATAACCGTGAAATTAGCCTCTCCGATTTCCTTATGCGTACTGTATACACCCGAGGAAGATGATCGATTCTCTTCGGCGATTATTCCGCCTCCGTCAACCCGCTGCATTTATATTCCTAGGTATATTCACAGGGTGAGCGATATTAAACAAGACCGAATTCCCGAACGTGTGTTACATTCGTTTGCAAATCGATAAAATTAATTATCCGCTGTTACAGATTTTATTTTTTTTTTTTTTTTTTTTTATATATATTTTATGTTCTTATTTATTTATTTATTTTTTTTGCAAACGCTCACCTCGTTTATCGTCATTGAATTTTTCGCGATCGAAATTCTTCGCGTTTCTGAAGAGAAAAAAACGGAGGAAAAAAAAAAAAAAAGAAAACCTCCTTACGGTTTTCCCTGCCTGCGTGGGTACAAGATAATTTAGAACTTTGCGACGTATGTTACAATAAACGGCGATCAGTCACATCAGCCAAATCCTCGTCTAACGCTTTAATATCGCGGTATGACCAACCGATATAACACACATTTTACTTACCCACAGTCGCTGCGAGGCAGAGATCCATTTGTCTTTTTGAGAAGTTTATAAAAAAATAGAGAAAGAATGAAAAAACAGAAAAAAAAAACAAATTCGTTTGGAGAGACAGTGATTGACGCGGAACGAGTCGTCTAACGGTACGACGATACATGTGTATTACATATACTTACATGTATGTATACATATATTGTAGGAGAGAATAGATATACGGATAATACACTGGGAAAAATTTCATTTTTTATAAGAATTGGAAAAATTCAGTAAAACGAGTATCGTTGAAAAAATTCTTCGAATATTGTTGGAATTCCGAAAAACGAGGCACGCCTAACAATTTTGCGCTATCGTCGATCCTTTTTTTGTTTATCGCAACGGAAAATCAGTTTCCGAGGTTTACTCTACGTTTTTAGCTAAACAAGGCTTTAACGTCAATTTATTCTTGCACAGGCGTTAAATTTCCGCGACAATTGCAAGAAAATCTAGTAACAGCGATCGTGATGATAAAGAATAGCAACGGATACCAGACTTTCCGGTAACGGATAGAAAACTAATTTTCATTTTCATACCTAGAATAATATTTTTCGATTGTGATGAAAAATGAAAATATTTAAAGGACCGAGCGGTAACCGGAAATAAAAATTTCGCTCAGTGTAGGATAATTCTGTGAGGGAGGAATAAGGAAAGGAGGAGAGGTAGGGGGAAAAAACGAATTGAAATTGAGAAGAGAAGTGTGGAAAAAAAATTACCAATAAGAAATCAACTCCAGCTTTTGTATACACAATACATATATATACGATGACATTAAACTTATGTAGGCACACATAATAATAATAATTTATACTAATGCGCGACGTTTCTTCGTCAAAGGATTCGAAATGATCTCTCTTACGCTTCTCTCTGTCTCTCTCTCTCTCTCTCTCTCGATCTTTCTCTTTTCATTTCTTCATCCATCTTTATCCATCTCCGTTTTAAACGATGACAGCATTGCACGTTTTAATTTTTTGCCATCATGCTCGCGACGTTTACAAATCGACTGATTGTAATAACGACGACTAGGTTCGGTTTATACACGTCTGTAGATCGGGTAATTAGGGGCAATAGGTGAAGAGAAATTAGAGTCTGATAGAAATTCTTTAGCGCATGTATATCGTGTAATGTAAAGATCTAACCTGACGACGAATGGATTATATAATTAGTGAATAATTGAATAATTTATGTGAGAAGAGATAAAATGTACCTTGGTTTTTCACAATTTAAAAAAAAAAATAAGACGCGTTGTGACAGTTTTTTTTTTTTTTTTTTTTTCTACCGTAAATTCATCCGTCATCAATCTTTCATTGTTGTCCGAATCAGATTTTCGCGTCTTTTAAGATCTGAAATTTTGTTCCTTCCGTCAAACAGACGTTCTAATTTTTTACTCCCCCCCCCACTCCCACACTAAACTTCTTATCAAATAGTCCGAGACTCGAACCGCACCTGGATCGTCGTATTAAAGGGTACACGAGAACGAGGGGGGAGGACACCTGGTGCACAGCCTAGATCTCCGACTTTTTTCGGACCGCACCTGCAATAGCCGTCAACCCTTTATTCTCGGCCAAGTGCCCTAAAGAGGGACGCGGACGTAGTTTTGTCCGGATATCTCGGCCGTCTCGTCGAGAACGATCGAGAAAATTCAGTTCTCACACTGAGAGAAATTTTTATTTCCGCTTACCGCTCGGTCCTTAAACTATTTTCATTTTTTTTACCACGATCGAAAAATATACTTCTAGGTGGAAAATGAAAATTAGTTTCAGAGAATCAGACTCCACTGAGTTTCTTGATATCGTTACTTTATTACTCTCGTTTTATTACTCTTTATTTACTCGCGTTTTTTTTCTTGTTTTTTCTTTTTTGTTTTTTTGGAAAAACGAAGTTACGCCTCGCTATCCAATCATTGAACGAATCTCGAAGCTGAAAAATGAACACGAACTTAAATTACACATAAAATAATTTTTTCTTCTCACAAAATGAATAAATTTTGATTCTATACATCGAATAATAACAAAAATCTTCGTTCGCTACTTATAACGAAAGAAAAAAATTTCTTTTCTCATCAGTTACGTGGAAGAAAGGAAAATTTGACGTCTAGAATCCGTGTTCAAAATTCGTGTTGACCGGTGTTATTAGGATGAAAATTGCAATATCGAGTGAAATAAGTTCAGATTAAATTCAGGCAATTTAGAAGAAACAAATTTTTTTTATTCAAAAATACATTCATGACAGAAAAAAAATCCATACAATCGGTTGATCCGTATAGAGAATATGATCTTCGCGAATGCAACGAGCTTTATTATTAGCGATTGAAATTGAACAAACCAAAGGATTTTAGCACGAAAAAGAAAAAGTGCTCGAGCCGAATGTATAACTCGATAAAAAGTCATCAAACTAAGAAAAGAAATTATTTTCGATTTACTTGAGTGTGGAAAAGAAAAAATAAAAAATTTCCAACACGAACCGTATTAAATAATCAACCTTGCGTGTAAAAGTGTGAAAATTTCGATTTAAATTCGTTTCTGTACTTGGAGGAAAATAAAAAAAAATAAATAAATAAATAAATAAATAAAAAAATAAAAAAAAATTCTCTCAAGGGAGTAAATCTTCCAACAAGTTAATATCGATATAAATTTTTTTTTTCATCACCAAATGCAGACCTTATAATATCAATTTCCCGACTTCTCGACTCAAAAATTTCTTCCGATTTTTTTTTTTTTTTTTTTTTTTCCACCCAAACTCCGCGCAACTATTTTTTTTCACATGTACGCAACGCACGTGTTTCCTAGCGCCTGATGGAAATGACGATAATCGTTTTTGCCGGGTAATATTTATACGTATACTTATAATATCGAAAGTCAGTCGTCTCACGCACAAGTTTGCCAAAGAATTTTGCGTCTTACGTTCGTGTTTCTCTCTCTCTCTCTCTCTCTCTCTCTCTCTCTCTCTCTGCGTGCGTTTGCGTATACACTGCATGTATACCTATTTATATCGTCAGGGTTTTATTTATTCGAATGATCCGATCGAAGGTTGCTGCTGCTGCTTGCCTATTTTACACCCCCTCCCCTCCTCTCCTCCTCCTCCTCCTCCTCTCACCCCCCCTCGGCGAATTAGAGAGATACCTGAAAAATTTACGGCGATACAGGCAATATTAACTCAACTTTGGACGGTTTAAATTTGATTTTTTATTTTTTTTTCCATTAGTTCTTTACACACGTGCATCTATGTATATATATATATATATATATATATATATATATTATATATTGTTACAAAGGGTGAAATCACCCGTCTCACTCTCCTTTTACTAATCTAGTAGTGATCATAGATAAAAGAAGCTTATAAACCTCTTATGTCTTTAAAAATAATAAGATTGCTGCGTCAACCAACTTGTTTCAGACTTTAAACTAGAAACACGTTCTCTGCTATTAAAGCTTTTCGATAACATTTTATCTGCGCCTTTAATTTGACTCACTAAATAAGCTCACGAATCGATATTTATTTTGCAACGTCTCGAAACGTTACAATATATTAATGCGTGTATTTCTATCCGTCTAACAGGTAGGTCGATATTCACCCTTGACTTCTTTTCCAACTCGGAGATATGTGTTTTTTTCTTGTTTTTCTTTATTTATATATTATGCACATGCATATTGTAAATTAATGTCCCACGTGACATTAAAATTCTATTTCTATAAATCGCGTGTTGTAAATAATTTGTCATTGATCTCATTTCGCGCGATGATTCGACTCTTGATTCTCAAATTTCAATCCTTACTTTTGATGTTTCCACTATCATATAACGATTACTATAATCAATTGTCAGCACGAATTTGCCTCTACGCATCTTTACTCTATCCTATATTTTTTCTTTCATCTTATTCTCTCTCTCTCTCTCTTTCCTTCTCGCGTTTCTTCTCACACTTTTTTTTGTACGAAATATTTGATCGACGATAGAATTTGGCAAAGATGGAGGTTGAAAAAATAAAAAATTGACGCATTCGCCCAAGTGAATTGTTACGTCGACAATCCTTTCTCTTTACAACTAAATTACCGATTTTCTCAATCTCTTCTCCAATTTCGTCTATGAAATATCGAGGCTGCTGCGTAGGTGACGATCGACCGATCAAACTATCACCGTAATCGTGTATCCTTCGACGTTTCCTTTCTTCTCTACTACTTTATCTCCGCTCATTCTCATTCCAATATCCATCACACGCATGCCTCGACGAGTTTCGTACGCGTCATACATTTTATGCACGTACACATGTACGAATATATCTTCATAAGCACGGGCGTTAGTTAAACGCAAGCTGCCGACGACAGTGCGAGTTTTTGTAAAACTAGGTCATGGCTCTGGCGAGCCTTCTCTAGGCCTAACGGCCAAAACCATATGACGCGATGTGTGTATAAGTGTTATTTGTAGTTTAACAGCCTCGCATTTTTACACAGACACTAACAAATACCTTGAGCACGCTTATCCTCCCTGTCTATTCGTAAGATGCGCTCCGTTCCAAATTCCTCTTTTTTTTTGGGAGGGGGGATAGGGACGCGGCAAACGTGCACAGAAACTTACACGCCTGTGTCTTAACTAGTTGAGATGAAAACCCGCGAATCAGCCTTCGACCGTTTAAAAAGATGAAATAGAAGATGTGAGAAAAAATATAAATAATATATGAACAAAAATCTAAGCCAATCGATATAGTTCAAGGCGATTAGATTCGTTCTCGTAATACTTTGTCATATTTTGTCTAATTTTATGACTATTTCGTATATTCGTTACCTGTGTTTTGTTTTCTCTCTCTCTCTCTCTCTCTCTCTCTCTCTTTGAATAATGAGCGATCTGCGATTATTTCAAATTCGTTCGGTGACGTGGTTTGAATAAAAAAAAAAAAAAAAGATTTCCGTGCCAACAAATTGTTAAGCTCAATTATCTGAGGAACGAAGACAGCGAAATAATCGATTCGATTCAAACGTAAGCTTCAATATAATCCTCCTGGGAAATTTTCACAATCGAAGAGAGAGTATTTTTTTTTTTTTTTTAATCAACAAAATTAGTCCGACTATTAATGAACAATATGGGTATATATATATATATAAATAAGGGTGTGTTAGTTTGACGTTTTTTTTTCATTTTTCTGCTCCTACTTTCCGAGTCACTAGGTGATGTCAAGAAAAAAGACATCCAGCGTAGTAAAAAAAATGTTCCCTCAAGTTTAAGTGGATACGGAACTTCTTTTTTCTTTGTTTTCAATTTATTTAACTCGCAAAAAGAAAAAATAAACTATTTTTCGGTCTCTGGTATATAATAGTATATAATATACCGGGACAATATTTTGAAACTTGAAAATGATCCGCGCATGCGCGAGTTTCTTTATCGGCTGTTCTCGCAGGCTGGCCAACCCGAGTTTTCAGCCGTCGAACTGTTTCTGCTGACGATGTGTTCGATACGAATTTTCGAGGTTAGAATCTCGAATAATTTAGGCAGCGACTCGGAAAACTTTGGAAAGCATTCGTCGTCGGGTCGGAAAGTTGATTCTTCGAAGAACGGTCGGAATTCTCAACGCTTGTGCTCTTTGAAAATTCAAACGTAGACATTTTGCGTAGGTTGGCCCGCCTGCGTCGCGGACAAGAATATCGCCGCGTGAAGATTTCGCCGACCATTGAGATTTAATTATTTGGCGCATGCGCGGTTCATTTTCAAGTTCCAAGATAGTGTCCCGGTATATATATGCAGTATATATAATTTTATATATGTATATATTATATTACATAAATATACGCGAGGTTGGTTATAAGGAGGAGGAAAGCGGCGGTCGGTGTGAGACGTTTGCGATCACTTGTTGCGCGATTAGGAAGCGAGATGGCGAAGTTATCTCACATCTCGAATGTCTCAACTTTCCGCTTTGCCCAGGAAAACCGCTGCCGTTGCCGTTGCTGATGCCTGAGCCAAACAATCGTGGGATACATTTGCAACGTTTAAAAATATACCCAACCAGTAGTCTCTTCGGTTTATACGAAAATAACCTGCGCGTATACATATATTTTTAACAATTATATATACGTAACAAACTTTTGTACATGCAAATCTTCCGATCCATGTAAAACTACTAACTTATCTATACGCGAAGATTTTATACGTGCTCACTAAAATGTACGTGCGTAAGTAATTTCATAATTTAAAAAAAAATTTTTTTTTGCACATCGTTATTCTAATTTTTATCAACATTTTTTTGCCAATTCGGTTTGTAATTTAGTAACATAAGAAAACTGATTTTTCGGTTTTATAATTTGAATATTTACTTTCTTGTCGAATTGTTGATGGTTGCGAATTTAATGACTTACTGAAATTTTTTAATAATTAATTTTTTCGAATTCCACGTGTGATTTTTTCGTTCGATGTAAAGTTTATTCGTACAATCTTAGATTTTTAGAGCGAGTTGGAGAATAACATTTTTCCTGTTCCGCGTGTATCTTGCAACTTATGGTGCAACTTTTGAAAACGCTTGTTATAATTGCGCTAATTTGTTTCGAAGATAAGTTTTCTGAAATTCTGAAAATGCTTTTCCCTAACTTGTCATTGCTTTTTCTTTTAATCCTCGAATAAGTCAGTATGAAAAGAGAAACAAAGTACAAATGATAAAACAACGCGAAACGAGAATTCGCACATCCGATCATTTCTTACAACTTTTTCGGACATCGCAGCTGCAATTTTACCACCAAATGTGTTACAGAAGCTTAAAACCTTTGAAATTCTATATTTCGATTTTACCCATTTTCCGATCAATCAATAGCTTCTTTAAAATTCACACCGAATTAATCAAATCCAGAAGCAACTGATTTTATCCGCATGCTGATATCGTTAAATTTTCCGGGTAGGTAGTTTCAAAAATTTTCCAAAAATCGTCAAATCTTGGGAATATCCAACTATCCAACTCGTCGATATATCACACCTGCAATATTACATAAACAATCCGCAAATGGGTATTCATCGATTCTTTCGTCCTCGTGCAAAAGCCACTTCAAAATTGTTCGAAAGAAAAAAAAGGAAAAAACATTGAACAAAAATTGGTCACATCGAGTCATCCCTTCTAAAATTCAGGCAAAACGATTGAATTCCTTATTTCTAAAAAAACAAAACTACACGTTAAATTGTTCAAAAATTTGAAACAAACAAAAAGAAACAAAAAACTTCACCGCATCGCGTGATTTCCCTTCCAAAAGTTTTGAAAAAAAAAAAAAAACCAAAATCAAGTCTCGCGTCCCTCAAAAATTAAAACCGCACCGCGTGATGCCGCTGTAAATTTTGAGAAAAATAAAAATAAATAAATTAACAAAATAAAAAATAAACAAGTTTCTCCGTCCTCTCTCTTCTCTGAAAAAAAAAAAAAAAAAGCGCGATGCGCTTTCAATCGGGGGTTGGCTGCAGGCTGGAAGGGGGAACTCTCTCCTCTCTCTCTCCTCTCTTCCCTCTCTCGTTTCTCTCTCTCTCTCTCTCTCTCTCTCTCTCTCTCTCTCGTTCGCGATTTCTCCTCACGGCTAGGCGACTCGACTCGGGGGGCCGGGGGCGGATTGCCGCGGCACGAGGCACGAGGCACGAGGCAGGTATGAGGCGGCAGAAACGGTTGGCTGTGGCTGCCTGCCTGCCTGCCTGCCTGCCTGGCTGGGTCTAATTCTGGTGACTGCGTTCGCCCCGCGATCAATACGCGCCGCCCGCGTTCGCCTATGCACGTCACTGCCACTGCGCCACCCACCCCAACCCCCCCCCCCCCGCCCCCACCCCAACCCCCTCGCTCTAGGCCAGAGGCGATAATATTCGAAAGAACCGAAGAAGGAGAGACAAAGAAAAAAACCATAAAAAAAAAAACAAAAAAAAAAAAAAATTAGGAAATCTCCTCCTCCCTTCGACGATTCGGAAGTGAAAGAAGAATTGCGAAATATGAGTACGATATATTCGCGAACAATTTGCGAATAGAACGGAAATTGTTGTGCACTTTGATATTTTTATGTGCCAACTTCGGAAAATTATCGATTTCGCGAAATTTTCTTTTATCGGTGTTAATATTGATCATCGAATAATCGCGATCGTGACGGTTTGAAACAATATTTTTATCGCAGATCGCGGTAAATGTTTTGCAAAAGTTTTGGATGTTGATTTCCGAATTTTAAAATGTTTCGTTTTTACGGTTCAGAGAATTAAAAGAAACAATTTCGAAACAGGAAACGACGTTTTGATCGCGAAGTTTTTTTAACGGGTCGTACGGTAATTATCGAATAATCGTGATGTCTTGTTATTGAAAGATATTTTTTACTGCAATCGATTTTTTAAAGTAACCTGCGTGTGAACATTTCTAAAATTTCAGTGAAAAATCTTTTTTAATTTACGTATATACACAACCCTTTCGAATATTTATATAAATCGAGGTTTGATCTTATAATTTAGAAGCTTCTGAAGAGAGCTTGTATTTTTTAAAAGCTTATAGTTTATACTTGTTATATTTGAAAATAACGACGAAACATTTTTACTGGATTTTAACACCAAGCTTTTCGAACAAGGAAAACTTGCTGAATTACGTTGAATTCACTGTTTCTTTGAATCGTGGATATGTCGATAGATCTCGATTATCGAACGGATTTGAAAGACTTGAAATTGAGAAGTGTGCGAACTGTACTTAAATTTCGCTGTAACAATTTTTAATTCGTGCGTTAAATTTCGTTGCCCCGAACCACGTTTATTCAAATAATCAGTTGTTTTTCAAATATTATGCGAGTTACGGAAAAATGGATGAAAATATTTCAGTGCTATTTTTATATTTATTCTCGTTTTTGATTTTTTTTTTTTTTTTTTACTACGCGAATATTTATTCAAAATTAATTGAAATAGAAATTCCGAAAATCGTCAGTGAAATTTGCCCGTGTATAAAAAGAATACATTTTTTTTAATCTCAATTTATTTTCTTGCCTTGATCAAAAAAAATACAATCCATGATTTTTGTACAAAATCATCGCCATTCTCTGTACTTTGGCACACGTACCGTCAAATTTCCCGCGCATTAGCTTATCGAAACGAGTTCGAAAGAACGTACGTGATTGAAAAAAAAAAAAAAAAAATTAAAATTTGACAGGTGGCGAGAAAGAAGTAATTAAAAAATAATTCAATCACCAACGGAGCAAGATTTTGGTAACAGTGAATTTCATTGTCCATTAGTATACATTGATCAACGCGACTCTCCGACTATTCGTCGTGAACGAAAAACGAAGAGAGAAATAGAGTAAGGAGAGTTTCTCTGTTCGGTTTTGCGCGTTCGTTGAGCGATTAATTAACCATTCGCAAATGGTATAACAACGTGCACGTATACAAAACATCGAATCTAGACGCGTGCATAGGAAACGACAGCGACGGCCTGTGGATACAAGGTGAATTATTTAGTGACCCGAATTCGTGAGTATCGTTCGTTGGTCGATCGGCCGGGGAGTGAAAAACCGGGGGAATATCATCGGTTGCAACGATCCTCTTCGCAATCGGGTGTAGAAGCGAAGCACAAAGCTCGTTACACCGAATAACGCGCATGTGTCATGGCGACTTCGTCGCAAACCGGGCTATGCATAAATTTTGTATAACGGCACTTGTACGATAATTTATTTTAATTCCAAATGAAAAAAATCGTTCCATTTTCAACAATGGTATAATGATATTCAATAGATTTTTGCCCGACTGTTAGGTACCGGAATTGGAAGAGAAAATTGTCCAATTTCTCACAATTCGTTTTTACACACTGAGAGACATTTTTAGTTCCGGTTACCGCTCGGTCCTTGACTATTTTCATTTTTTATCACAATCGGAAAATATAGTTCTGGGTACCAAATGACAATTAGTTTTCTAGCTGTTACCGGAAAGTCTAGTATCCGTTGCTATTCTCTCTCATTACGATCACTCTTGCTATATTTTCTTGCAACTGTTGCGAAAATTTAACGCTTGTGCAGCGATAAATTGACGTTAAAGCTTTGTTTAACTAATAAAATAGAGTAATCCCCAGAAACTGATTTTGCGTTGCAATAACCAAAAAAGGATCGACGAAAGCGCAAAATGTTTAGGCGTACCTCTCTTTTCGTAATTCCAACAATATTCAAACAGTTTTTTTAACGATACCTGTTTTACTCAATTTTTCTAGCTACTGTAACAAATGAAATTTTCCCCACAAATGCAACTTTCTCATCCCCGAATTATTATTTTTTTTTTATTTACATTCTTGTCAAAATCATGAAGAAAATTGCCAGTGTAGACAGATTAATTTTTCTTTCTTATGATCGGAAATCCAGTTTATTTGAAGTAAACCTTATTTTTCTCTAATTTCAAACACACTTTACGTTCGTATAAATTTACAGAATTAATATAAAATCAACTACGAACGATTTTTTTCGCCCAGTTCGATAACGAGGTTGGAATTTGATGGAAATTTTCGAATATTCGGCGGAGATTACAAACCGCGTTTTGCTCTACTAGGGTGCAGGTTACGCAATGGAAGGAGAAGCGGATCGATTTCTGCGTGCGGTGCATCGTTGAAAGAGGAATGATTAACTCGCTGATAAGTATTCCGTACACTGAGAAAAATTTCATTTGTTAGGGTAACTATAAAAAGTTGAGTAAGACGGGTATCGTTAAAAAACAAACTGTTTGAATATCGTTGGAATTACGAAAAACGAGGGACGCCTAACCATTTTGCGCTATCGTCGATCCTTTTTTAGTTATCGCAACGCAAAATCAGTTTCCGAGGTTAACTCTACTTTTTTTTAGTCAAACAAGGCTTTAACGTAAATTTATTCTTGCACGAGCGTTAAATTTTCGCAACAGTTGCAACAAAATACGGCAACAGTGATCGTAATGCGAAAGAATAGTAACGGATACTAGACTTTCTGGCTCACCAGCTCTTAAGATAGAAAACTAATTTTCACTTTCCACCTAGAACTATATTTTTCGCTTATTTTAAAAAATGAAAATATATAAAGACCCGAGCGGTAACCGGAACTAAAAATTTCCCTCAGTCCAACCGAGATATTCGGCAGAAGGGACGAAAAAAAGAATAAACATGCGTAATTCGATAAAGCACGATTTTTTTTTTTTTTTTTTTTGTTCTCGTAACGATAATTACCCGCAAATAAATGACATCTGTTTTTCCTTTCGTTCTCTTTCCTCTCTTCATCCGTTACCTGGATTTTTTTCAACGCCGTGTAATACGGCGATATATTCGCCCTTGTATGCTGCACTGTTCCATGCGTATAATACACGTATCGTATATTGCCATGCGCGTAATGCCTCTAGGCACGCACGTCCGATGCGAATGTACGCACGTGCATGAATTTACGTACATGCATGCGTGTGTATGTATTAAATACGCACGTATACGTCTACGTGCCGTTGAGGGATACGCGTGTTTGTGAATTTGCGGGTGTCTGCGTGTCTATAAAGGGAGACAAAGGGTAAAGTGAACTTTCCGAACACGCGCTTTATCGATTTCTATATAGGTATATATATATACATACATTATATATACATACATATATATACATATATATATAATGCATGTACCCGGTTACGTCGCATTTCGAGTGTACGTTTTGTTGTTTTCATTATTATTATATACGTGCTTCGTTTCCGATCATTAGACTGCGGGTTAATAATCAAAACTTGTTGGTAACGAAATTGTACGAATCGATTTTCGTGAATTTTTAATCACCGGATATGAATCTGGCTCCAACGTTTCTCCGAGCTTTTCGTTCTGGTTCCTTTGTGTTGAACGGGTTTCGAAATTGTTGCGGAAAAACGAAACTAGGCCGTATGTTGAATGTCTGTAACTTTGGAATGCGAGGCGAAAAAAGCTTGCAAGTCCAGCTTGAAAATTTGGATGGAATGTGACATTTTTTTACGAATCTCGTAGCAATTTTTATTCTTGAATTTTTAGTCTCCAGTCCGATAGAGATGCAAAAAGAGTGTTTAATAATGAAAATAAAATATATGTAGAACCCGTTGTCGATCTGTAGACTCGAAAATTACTAAAACCGTTTTTCTCACGTTTATCGAGAAGCTGTAACTTTGAGAAAAAATGCGCTCAAGACTTTAAAACCAATTGAACGCGGTTTGTGAAAAAAAAAAAAAATTCTCAGAACTGTTTTTATTTTTTATTTTACCAAGAAACTAGAAGCGTCAGAGACTTTTTTCACTCAGACTCGAATTCCGCCACAAGAGTTTTTTGAGTTTCATTTCTGGTGATTGAAAAACATAATATGAAAATCACGGTGTTTGTAAATATTTTCTGACAAAAAATAATTCGCATCTGATTTTACAGATCGTTTGCATTCACTGCGGGATACAATATTCTCAAATATAAAATCAACGAAACTTTGGCATTAAAATTCGAACATTTCTGCAAAAATCATCCAACTACCGATCCTTCAAATATCTTCATGACACACTCTGCGAGTATACAAGTTTTCGAGACAAATGTGCGTTTATTTGAAGTATTCGTCGAATTCGCCAAGTAAAAAATACCGATATAAACTATATTTTTTACTATAAATGTATCGGGTTCTCACTGATTCTACAGCGAATTCTGCATTTTTGCCAGGTATATTTTACCAAAAAAAACGAAAAAAAAATACCAGACGCGTGCTTCTTTTCTAGCAGTTTTGAGTAAAATCTGCTCTCCCTCATTCTCTCCGGTGTTGAAAAGAAAAATTTTTAGTTCCGGTTACCGCTCGGTCCTTGACTATTTTCATTTTTTACCACGATCGAAAAATGTAGTTTCAGGTAGAAAATGAAAATTAGTTTTTGGGCTATTACCGGAAAGTCTGGTATCCGTTACTGTTCTTTCTCATTGCGATCGCTGCTGCTATATTTTCTCGCGACTGTTGCGAAAATTGAACGCTAGTGCAAGAATAAATTGACGTTAAGGGGGTATTCTAGTGTAGAAATTTGAAAAAATCGATTTTTTTTTTTTTTTTATATTTTCAAAGCTTAACCTTTCAAGAATGTGTCCTTAAAAGGACAAGTCAAAATTTCAATTATTTTCAGAGATATAGCTATTTTAGTGACACGTCTTCAATACTGGCTCGGCTGGAACGAATTTTACTCGAAACTTTAAACGCGTTTTTCTCAAAACTACATTTTTCAAAACGGTTGACATGATTTCTCAAGTTCTATTGAACCGATTTACTTGAAATTTGGTGAGAATCTTCTCAATACATGTCTCTATCGCACGAACTATTATTATAACGAAATAATAATTTTTACTATTTTTAAAAAATTCAGAAACGTCCAAAAAAGTAAAAAAAAACGTATTATTTTTTCGGACAGCCGTAATTTGGCAAAAAAAAATTTTTTTTAGTTAGTACGATAGCTGCATTTATGTAGATTAATAATCTTTTTTTTTTTTTTTTCTGATTTTGAAAATGCTTGCAATCGTGACAACATTGGCGCGCCATTTTTTTTGTACCCCCCACTTCAACAACTCATAGCACTTTCAATTTTGTATTTTTTGACTTGTTTTTTTTTTTTGTAATCGTGAAATAATAATAAACGCCTGATAAAAAAACGGATGGTAAAAATATTTTTTGTTTTTTGTTTATAGCACTTCAAAAAACACCTCAAATTCATGCCTCTACACTAGAATACCCCCTTAAATCCTTGTTTAACTAAAAAAAGTATAGTAAACCTCGGAAACTGATTTTGCGTCGCAATAACCAAAAAAGGATCGACGATATCGCAAAATGTTTAGGCGTGCCTCGTTTATCGTAATTCCAGCGATATTCAGACGGTTTTTTTTTCAACGATACCTGTTTTACTAAATTTTTCTAGCTGCTGTAGCGAATGAAAATTTTTTTCTCATCGAATAAGCGAGAGAGCAGCGAAATAGGTAAAAATTTTAGCGACCTTGTTGAAACCTGCGGCCCTGAGCAGAGCGTTAATTGTCGAGCCGAGGATGTACTTTTACCTCGAGAGAATGTGCGTGCGGGGTTCTCGACGCACAATGCGTAACTCTATATCGCCGAGTTGTCCCCCGATCTCTCGAGCCTCGCCTCTTCCTTACGCACATGCATCCATCCATCCACCATCCGCCATCCTCCATTCGCTGGAGAACAAAGCCGTTGGTTCCTTGGTTCGCAGCCAGCGATCCATCCATCCATCCACCCATCCATCCATTCGTTGCTGCCTACCTGCCCATGCCGAAGGTTTGAAACACGCACGGTGCATTGTGGGTCTGGGTGTGCGTGCGTGCGTGCGTGCGTGCGTGCATCACGCACATACGAAAATTGTTTCCCTCTTCCTCCGCTAGAGGCACCACTTTCCGGAAGAAGAGGAACCCGCAATCGATATCCCCGGATATGCGTTTGCGGATTTTCCACGAGGTCTGCGTAATTCCTCCTCTTCCTCCTCCTCCTCCTCCTCCTCCTCCTCCTCTTCCTCCTCCTCCTCCTCCCCTTCGCTCTCTTGGTTGCACCCCGACGCAAACCCTCCAAAAATCCCGAGGGCTCGTTTCATCGCAGAGCGCGATGTTACAGCAGCTGTCAGGGAAATATTCAGCTAAAGGATAACCCGGATACGTAGGAGAGGATTTAATGAGGATGGGACGGGAAATTTTCATCGAGGGTTTAATTCGAGGGACTCGCGTATCGTTCGAATTTTACATTCGCGATTAGTTTCAACAACGTGTTTCTAAACTCGAAGAAATTTCCAAATAGTCCAGAAGTACAGTTGAACGCGTTAATTCCTCGACGATTTTAATCGCGGTCGAATGCTCGGCGTCCATGCGCCTGAATCATTTTCATCTCTTAGTCCTGTCACAGTTTATTTACAACTTAAAATCATCTTTGTCACTTCGCATAACCCCAAAAACCCCCGAGTAACAAGTTTCGCCCAGAATCATGGAATTTTTATAGTTTTTTTTTTTTTTTTTCGATCTTACATCCGCCATCTTGGATTTAGAAATTATCAAATTCCTACTTCAGATTCGTGTTCAGCTGCGCAAAAAAAAAAAAAAAAATTCACGCCAATATATTGAGCTTGAAAGGGTTGACTTGTTTTCGGTCTAAAAGAAAATTCGATTTCAATTCTACACGAATTATGCGACAATGCGATTCATTTTCTCACGTCAGCTGCGTCGCCAGTAATTGTCACACAATTCGTATAGAATTGAATTCGAATATTCTTTCGGACCGAAAACAAGTTAGCCGGAAAATTGAGGTATTTACATATTTTATTGTACATATGTTTCTTTTACGTAAATTTAATAGATTTTTATTTTTTTTTTTTTACCAGCGACCACCTAATTTACGTAAAATTGATCGACGGTTTGGAAAATTTCGCCAAGACAGAATTTGAACAACGACGCGTGTCGACAACAACCGATAAATTATGGTTTTTGTTTGCTGTTTTTTTTTTTTCTTTCTGACTTCCACTCGCAGGTTGTTTGACCTAGCTAGTATTTCAGGGTTATTACATCACGCATCGTCATATATTGTAGAAATAGACCCACTTGCTATAATGCAAGGCGCTATTTGCGAATGCACGCTATCTGCGGACCTGACGGATTTCCGGTTTCCTCGAACGTTTAAGCAAGCGAGTAAAAAGATAAGAACAAATGTTATGCGCGTGTGTTTGATCGCGTGCATGCGCGTAATATAAACACACGGCCGTGTATTTATTACATGGACGAAGTGAGATATGTGGGAAACACGGAATATATGATAAAATCAGAAGATACTTATTACGCTTATTGCCACGGAAAGATAGAAACGAAATAAAAACTATAAGTGGAACTTGAAACTCGGAGGTTGTACACAACTGAGACGCAGAGGTTCTTTTTTCTTTTTTTTTTTTTTTTTCAATACCTCTGACGATGCAGTCGCCTGAGAAATATCCTTCTATACACTTAGACATATGATTATACATAGAAGAGACGAAAATCAAGCACAGGCAAGTAATACTCGAAAAGCATTCGTTTCACGGTTTGTGTCGTAAAATTTTAGAATATCGTAAAGAGGAAGGAGAATAAGGAAAAAAAAAGATAAAAGAACCCCGCGAAATCTCGTTGGAATGAAAATAAATCCATGTTTCAATGATTCATGATTCAAAATCATCTTTCACCAAAAATCGATACCTAGTTACAAAAACGTGTCGTATATAAACAGAGTATCGTTAATTTCCACCGGTTGTAGTTTATTATTTATTTATTTTTTTTTTTTTTGTTTTCCTCTCTTCTTCATCGGGTCAAAAACATCTCGCGAACAAAATTTGCTTGGGGTAGGATGTGGTTCGAGGTGTTAAGGTCGTCTCGTGTGTACTTTCGTAAGAAAGAAAGACAGAAGGGAGAAGGGTGCAAACAGAGCGAGTGAGAAACATCCCGCAGGATCATTACTCTTGATCACTCCCGTCACTCTTTCTCTCTCTCTCTCTCTCTCTCTCACTCTTTCTCTGTTTCTTTCCCTCTCTGGAGCGGCGATAGGACGGGGGCGGAGGGGGAGGATTTGTTTGGGAGTTTGACGTCTGCAGAATTCTGGGTTACTTGGACCAGCCGAAGGGACCCCGTTGCGCAGGTTATGGTCACCCCGGTCGTCGGGGTGCCGAGAAACCAGGTGGGGGTGGCTGGGCGATCCACCCCGTCTTCAGATCGGAGCAGCGCCCTTGATTTCCTTTTTTTTTTTTTAACTTTTCCCCGTCAAATTTGCCCCTTTTCGTTACCTCAATGTTTTCATTATTTTCCTACCGCGAAGTTGTGCCAGTTTTTTTTTTTTGAAAATTTCGTCAAGGTTACTCGAGCCGTTCAACCCCCTGAATTTTTTCCCAAACTTTCGGTGTGCCTGAGATTTTTCGTCGAGCTTTTCCCTCTCGGGAGGCTTAGAATTTTTATTCCGTCATTTAAGTCTCAGAGATACGAGGGTAATTCGTCGTGGTTCTTAGGCTTTTTGAACAGTTATTCTTGAAAGTTTGACTTTCGTCAATGTCATCCGTGAGCCTTACGACTTCTAATTTCTTCACTTTAATAAGTCGTATATATCACTTTCTCTTATCTCCTTCAGCCTTTGCGATTAGTTTCTTGATTCTCTTTTCAAACTTGTCAATTTTATTTCCTTCAAGCTTTCGTGTTTTTTTTTTTTCCATCCTTTCACTTCCTCCCAAGTTTTGGATATCTTTAATACTTTCCCTGCAATTTTTCATACTTATTCATCCGTTTTCTTCGTCGCTGTTTCGAATATTTTAACACTTTTTTTTCCATTCCCTTCTTACAATTATTATTTTGTTTTTATTATTCTCGTACTTGTTTCACGAACTTGGCCGGATTATCATCTCGTTGTTTGTCATCCCGTGTCGTACGACGCGACGAGAAAAATCCCTGAAAAAATCAGCAAGCTCCATTTTGTCTCATCCTGTATTTTCTACGGTGTTACGCCGGTGCAGACGTTGTACATATACATGTATATATATATACACCGCGATGACTAGGCGCCATTGGATTAAATGGGTCAAGGGCCCCCTGCGACCGTTACACGCATCGCTTCCCTATTTCCTCCGGATATATTTTTCTCTTCCCCTTACATACTTTCTATTTCACCCGTTCTCGTTTCACCAGCGAAAAACAAAAAAAAAAAAAAAAGTATAGAAAAAATAGCAAATCGTCGCGCCAAATTTTGACGCCTTTTCTTTTCATGTATAATATTATAACAACGTATGCATACGTTCGTCTCGAAACGTTGTTGTCAGTGTTACTTTTTCATTCCTTTTTTCCACGGAACTCCCCCTTCGCCAAACTGATTGAACAAAATTAAAACGAGATCCTTGTAATTTCGAAATATTCCAGAATTACGAAAAGTAATCGCAAGTTTCGTAAAATCTGTTGGAAGAAAAAAAAAGAAAAAAAAAAAAAAAACTCGAAGTCAAGTCGTAAAGTGTCACCAAATGAACGCAACGTAATCACTTGACGAATATACCCATATTATATAGTGACATTACTCTGCGTGGAATTTGAAAATCGTGATAAAATAACGTAATCGCGTGCGAAAAGGAGCAAATGACCTGACGAGACAAGAAAAAGAAAAACACACACACACACACGCATAGCCAAGATAAAAAGAAGCAAAAAGAAGAGAGAAAACAAAAGAAAAAAAAAATAAATAAATAGAAAAATAAAAAAAAAAAAAAAAAAACATATCCAAAGATAAATCTCGCAACGTAAAAAGGAAAGATTTTCCGTTGTAACGTTTTCAACTTCCCTGCGATTTGCATCGTTCATTCGAAGGGCGAAAGGTTGGGATAGGGCGGGGAAAAGCGAGTGATAACGGTTCTTCTTCCTCTTTCTATTCTCAACAAACCCTGCACCTTCAATCCAACGAAACTCTAACTCTGTAACCTAACCTAACCTAACACCACCAATCTTATCCATTTGTTTGTTTGGCGCCGAGCGTTAAGTCGCGCCCGCGGGTATAATTTATATATCTACGGACGAGCCAGCGGCAAAGGGTCGCGGGGGCGTAGATGAGGGCCTCGGAGGGGGTGGTCAGGCGTCAGGCGGGGAGAAGAGAGAGAGAGAGAGAGAAAAAAAAAAGAAAAAGAAAAAAGGAACAGAGCCGCGGAGGCGGAGGCGTCGCGGCGGCGAAGGGTGGAAGGGGCGTCAGGGGAAAGGGGCAGGGCGGGAGGCCGCAGACCTTGGTGGGCTCTTTCGTAAGTTGACCTTCTTCCGCGACGTCGGGGCTTTTCCCCTTCCATGTTACACACACACACACACACACACACGCATATATATATATACGTACATTAAACCTACACCGCACGCTTGCGTCGTCGTTGCGCGCTATGTTCGCATTTTTACGTGTAACGTGGGTATGCGTATGCATGCGCTTGCGCGCGTGTGCGTGTATAGGTGACGGTGATATACTTCGAGGTTGAACTTCTATGCCGGTGCTGTTTGTGGCGGCCCTCAAAACGCCGACGCGACGCGACGCCACGCAGCGCGATGCGGCATCCGAACTTACACACGACGCTTGTCGTCTTTAAGGGACATGGACCACTGACGTAAGCTCGTAACTTCTCCGCTTCCACTCGATGACCTTCGCGCGAAACATCGTCCTACTACGCGGTGATATTGCATATGTCGGGTTGTTCTTTAGCGGAAATGTTACCGCCTCGGTTATCTAACGTTTGGTGAATTCGCCTGCATTTATGCAATTCGGATCACATTTGAACGGAATTCGTCTGAATTCGTGCAATTCAAAACTCATGCTGCAGATATCCGCCTATAGTTATGCTATTTAAGACAACTTTATCGTATTACGCCTGCAGTTATGCAACTCAATACACATTTTATCGAAATACGCCTGCAGCTATGCAATTCAGAGTGTATAACGACTACAGTCCGCCTGCACCTATGCAATTTAAGATGCATATTACAGGAATGCACTCCCAGTTGTCAGGGTTGCGGCGGATTCTTGTCAGACATGTGTTCCGGACAACATAAATCTAAGCAGACTTACCGATTTAATCTTGTTGAATAAAGTTAAATCGTCCATTTGATATTTCTACGAAATAATTCGCAATGCGTTGAGCTGTTAACAAAAAACTAAAATAGAACATGTTGGGGATTCTGGTAGGTCTGTTTGTTTTATGCATTTTCTTCCTTTTTCTCGATGGAATTTCGCGGAAATCGCTATTATACCTGCAGGGCTTCGTCTTTGGTTAGCGGACATGGTCATAGTCATGGTCATGGTCGGGATCGTAGTCACGTTCATGGTCAGAGATGGAAAACGAAACGCGAACAGCAAAGAAATTAGTTTATTATGGAAAAATATTGTAATAACGACGATGCTGCAGGTTCGTAAACCATGGAGCAGTTTCATATTTATTGCTTCAAGGATACCTTCATGGTTTTCTTATGCATATTACAGGTGTATTACACATGAAATATTTTCAACCGATGAAAGCCCTTGACTTTTCGAACGGTGTCCTCGATTCCATTTGGTATTAGGCCACGCATCGCGATTGATGAAACTGATTAACGCGTAGATTATTTCATCCATCCCTGTGTAAATTAAAACCGTTTGCCGCAGTTTTGTAATCAATGCCACAAACGTCTCTATAACCGCATATATTTATGATCCCGTGAAAGATTTGCAACTTAAAAATTTGGCAAATATTTTTACCACGAAATTTCGCTACCGATTAAAAATTTTGCAATCACCTTACACGTATAATCAACGAATTTATTCAACGATTCGTTAAATCGCTGTGTCGATTTCCGAAAGCTTGACATCGGTGTTCAAGCATAACAAGAATCTTCCTTATTCGCTGCAGCGTTTTTCAACACGACGAGAACGTTGACTTTTTTAAATCGGCGAACATGACGCGGGTAAACCTGATCGTAGATAAATACTAATGTCCATTTTTTTTTTTTTTTTTTTCTTTTTTGCAAATAAAACGCAGCGTGTCGAGTAGCTGAAAACAGGTGCGTGAATAGGCATAAATTTCTGTCATATACTACAAGTCGTATAGAACTCTGCCCGCTCTTGGGCGTTTGAATCGTAACGTGACTCGGTATAAAATAAAACGATTCTGGATGGGGGGAATAAACGGGAGGAGAACGACGAGGGAGGGCGGGAAACGAGGGGGAGGAAGAAATCTGTCGTTTCTCTCTCTCTCTCTCTCTCTCTCTCTCTGTGCGTACGTGTGTGCGTCTGCACGGTTGTGCACGGGCCTTTATCGGCGGTGACCTAATCGAGTTAGAAGGAAGTGAATTAGTTAGCGTTGTATACGAGCCTGATGGCCTTGCACGCGCCGAGAAGCCATTGGCCTGCGCAACCGAGGCTGCAGCGATAGAAGGAGGCCCCAGGCTAACCCAATGAAATTTTATTTATACGTACGTCTATACATTCACACGCACAAACACGCACGAACACACACTCACGCACACACACGCGCGAATGCAATCGGCTCGATAACAACCGCGCAAACACTGGTCGACGTTTTATTAAACGTCCCCGCACGTGGATTATTAAATCATGCTGCAACTCTCGTTACAAATTTATTGCAAACTCCCGGACAGACGATATATTTCATTGATATTTGAACTCGAATGGGAAATCTGCCGCTGATTTGCGATATTTTTTTTTTTTTTTTTTTTTTTTACGCGATTGTATCGTTTTTCTGAAAAATTTAGCGACAGTCGTTTGGCAATTTGCAAATTGAACCGTGCCGCGTGTCGCTGCGAGGTAAAACTTTGGTAAAACTGTAAAGTCAAAAAGGCGATTTTCATTGAAAACAAAATTGCCAAATTTTTTAATGCAAGGTGAAAAATAACAAACAACAGCGTTACCTGGGTAAACTCATAAACCAATAAAATCAGTTTGATTTTTTCGATCTCCGATGACCCAGCGAAATTAATTACAAACGTCACAGCAAAGATAAACTGCGAACGGCATAGTTTTTAATATGTTTCATTGAAATTTTTAGAAAATGTTCTTGAAACGCTACTCCACAATACCGTAATCGGTTAATTTAAAATACATTGCCTGTATCTTGTAAATAAAATGTTTAAAAAGGCGGCTTTTTTTTCACCGAATCAACGATACTCCCCCACCTTAAGTACGAACAAACGTCTGAACATTTTTCACGCGTTACAACATTTGTTCGCGTAACATTGAATCGATGTTCGATATCGTAGAAAAACCACGGATCGAGGAATATCCCCGGAGGGGTGGGGGCGGGGAGGGGTAATTTTATCGTTCAAAAATTGATCCATTTCGTACGGCGTTTTTCAGGAAAGAAGCTCAAGTGTCCATTCTGCGAGCGGCTCTACGGTTACGAGACGAATCTTAGGGCACACATACGGCAGCGTCATCAGGGTATAAGAGTGCCATGTCCATTCTGTTCGAGGACATTTACAAGGAACAACACGGTCCGACGTCACATCGCGAGGGAACACAAAACCGAGCTGAGTCTAAAGGCTTACCAGCAATCGAACGCGGCTACGCAGTAGCCGATGCTCGCCGAGAAGAAGGCGGCTTTCTAAGGAGCCGAATTACGGGGAGGAGGACGGGGGATGGGGATGGGGTTGAGGATGAGGTACCGCAGACCGTTGTTGGAAATTAATTATATCACATTATGTTACGCCCGATTATTCACCCATACGTGCATCCATCCATCCATCCATCCATCCACCGGCCGACGCACCCCCACCCTCCCAATCCAAAAACCCTGTGTAAACAACCCCAAACTGTTGGACCTGCCCAAAAAATTCACCCAACGAACGCAACGCGAAACTATGCGTCGAGAGGATTCGTTAATTCGCTTAGCGTTTTTACCCTGACAATTGATTGTATTCGACACGTGCATGCACGTACGATGTGAGCGATTGTTCGAACGTATGCTGCTGACGCGTCGCGTTACGTCGTCAAACTGTCCGAGCGAGAGAAAAGAACGGGGATGATACGTGAAGACGGAAGAAGACGATGACGAGAGAAAATTGTTGATGATGAAAAAAAATAAAAAAAAAAAAACAGCAAACAAACAAACGCAAAACAAAAAAAAAATAAACAAAAAACACCAACACAGACAAAACGGAGACATCTGTGTATAAATATGTGTGTGTATAAATATATATACATATATATATATATCCTAATATATATATACACACATTAATGTGTTGCATGTAGAATATAGATACATGTATACATACACATACTATTGCACATGTCATGCAGTATGCTAAACTGCCAACTTCGTACATCTACAATAACTACTACTACTATTATTATTATTATCGGTGTTGTTATTGTTATTATTATTGCTATTATTATTATTATTGTTGTTGTTATTGTTTATTATTATTGTCATCTTTAAGTATAGCTGGTATATAAATATATATATATATATATATATATATATATATATATATATATATATATATATATATATATATATATATATATATATGTATACGTACATACTTATATACAGATATATCGTGTAGAACGGCAAAAGAAAATATCGAGAAAGTAAGGAAAGCAAAGAAACAAAAACAAAAACAGAACAAAAAACAAACAAACAAACAAAGAAACAAGGGGCTGGTTTTCGCGGTTACCAAAGATAATAAAAACATGCATATTATATATATATATATACATGCATACATACATATATATATATATATATACATTTATATGTAAAGTATTCAGTCGTTACTGAATTTATAATTTTTCTAAATCGAAGAGAAATTAAAAAAAAATAAATAAAAAAAAAACGGGTATATAAATACGTGTGTGACTGCGTGTGTGTGTGTGTGTGTGCGTGTGTAAACTGAAACTCAAAACCTTGGGGGTGAGTTTACTACTGCATATTATTGTTATTATTCCTCTCGGCAGAGAAAAACAAAAAATCACCGGACTAGACGCGTTGAGGGGAAAAAAAAGGATGAGATGAGAAAAAAATTTCGAAACCGTCGAAAATTAACGACGAACCAAAAACACCAAAAAATAAAAAATGAAAAAATAAATACGTCAAATAAACAAAAATAAAATTTAACGAAATCAGCGAAAGAATTTTAAAAGCTGTATTGTTTTAGATCGAACGTAGGTTAAATTTAGTAATTGTTGAACGGCAGGCTTTGAGATATCGTACATAATGTATGAATAATGATAATTGTAATCATCCGAACGTTTTATTTTATTTTTTTAATATCCACATTATCCTTACTTTGATGTAGTTTTCTTCGTTTACTTTTCGAGATGATTTCGAAAAAAAAAAAAAAAAAAAATCCTGAGAGATTGGGTGGGATGCGAAAAGTATCAGCGAAATATGTTAGTAATAAAAAACGAAACTGTTCGAACCAGTTTCAAAATCGTGTTTACAAATAATCGTAACAACCATGAGACGATGCAGCGTCGATTTAAAAAAAATTTACGGGAACCAGAAAACGAGGGTGAAAATTGAGAAAACAAATGAATATATATATATATATATTATACACACATATGTATCCATATTATACATACGTACCACAAAACTAGTCAATGAAAGTGCAACGGCAAAAGTAAAAGATTATTACTATTATATTTCTCTTGGGTTAAAAAAAAAAAAAAGAAAAAAAACGTAATTACGGAAATTTAAACCGAAATAGAAAGTATACAATATACATACGTACGTCCGTACGTACACACAGACACACGCAAACACACGCAATATACATAGATATGTATTATAGCAGTAACATATACATATATATATATATATATAAGAGAAGTAGAAATATTTAATAGAACAATATGCAAAGAAAATGCGCGCAGGAATATCATATAATATTTGATAACTTTGCAAGAAAACAAACTCAGGTAAACCGGCAGCCCCCCCCCGATACCGGATCGCAAATTCCAAACGGAATGGGGAACCGCCAACAAATCCATTTTAATAATAGTACCACTAATAATATACAACAACAACAACAACAACAACCACAATAATAACAATAATAATATTGAATAACGATCGATGAAAATTAATACCATCAACAATGACGTTGATCATCAATAATGATAATAATAATAATAACAATATTGAATAACGATCGATGAAAATTAATACCATCAACAATGACGTTGATCATCAATAATAATAATAATAATATCAATAACAATAATAATAATGATAATAATAATAATAGTAATAGTAATAGTAATAGTAATAGTAATAGTATAGTAATAGTAACAGTAGTAGTAACGGTAATAGTAATAGTAATAGTAATAATAACAACAATAATAACATTAATAGTAATAATAGTAACAATAATAGTAACAATAATAGTAATAATAATAATAATAATAATAATATTAATTGATAAAAATTGATAACAATAATAATAGTAATAGTTATAGTAACGATAATACCAATGTGAATAATATGATAAATAATAGTGATAATGATAATGATAACAATAATAATAACAGTATACGTAACTGCGATACAATGCTGCAAACGTCATATTATGTTAATAACTGTAATAACTTGTCTTTGTCGTCGATCAGTAATATTACCGCTTACGGGGGAAACGAGATGGAGGAAGAGAGAATAACAAAAAAACAAAAAAACAAAAAAAAAAAAAAAAAAAAAAAAGAAAGAAAAAGAACAAAAAAATTGGCGAAAATTAGCAGATTAATTATCAATGAGAGAGGAAAAAGAAATTCATCGCAGTTGTAAATACTGCGTTTTATATATACATATATATATATATATATATATATCTATATATATAATAATGCGAGATGAATATATAATAGGTTTTCTAAGTTTAATTTACAATATAAAATACACACGTCACGTACAGTGCCAAAATGCTATTAAGGTGCAGTGAAAGCAATTACCTCCAATTAACCTGTAATCTATATATATATATATATGTATGTATGTATGTACGTATATATACGTATATATATATACACATATACATGTGTGTGTGTGAATTCAAATCGTGTACGACGATTTTATCCCGAACATCGATCTTACCTTAATTTTATTTTACTTTTGCTCTTTTCGAAGAAAGTGAGCAGTGGTGGTACAACACCGTTTTCGATCTTGTAAAAAAGTACGCGACGTTGCGTTTTACCGTTATTTTCCTACCATTTCCGAATTACTTCTGTTATTATTATTATTATTATCATTATTATCATTATTATCATTGACATTGTCATCATTATTATTGTTGTCATTAATTTTTTTTTTTTTTTTTTTTTAAATTTTTTTTTCTCACTCACCACGTTTCGTTAACTCCGTTACGCGCTGGCTTCGTCGTTTCCGTATTTTCTACCGTACAACGTATGATATGCAATAGAATTTGATAAATTGTATACACACACACATAAATAGAAACTGACAGTAAGATAGAAATATATTACAATAGAAGTATATATAATATAATATTATTTATACGTTTATAATGCATACTAGGATGAAACCGAGTACCTTAATGAAAGTTCACAATAATATGATCCGTACGGTAAACACGGCAACGGTACAGAAATAGATAGTACGTGTTAAACTCTTTGTTTCTACGAATGTTTATTATTCTTTTCGATATATATGTATATATATAAAATTTTTATTTTTTCTTTTTTTTTTTCTTTGACACGTTACTCTTCCGTGATGTTGTTATTATTACACGGACAATTGATAAATAATGATAACGATAACAACAACAATAACAAACGCAGGTAAAATAGTGCAAATGTATTAATGAAAATAGCGACAGGCATTCGTGTGAAAAGTTTATAAATTACGATAATCGTAAACAGGGTATAAATAGTTGTTGCTTTTGTTTTGGTTTTTTTTTTTCTTTTCTACGATTTTTCTTTTCTTTTCTTTCGTTTTTTTTTTTTTTTCGTCTCTACAGATCGATTAAAATTTCGCTGCCGCGATTGTTTTTAATTACCGCGAAATACGACGATTATTATTGAAGCATATGGTTTATTTGTCAAATCGTTGATCCCTAGTCATTGTGGCACCCACGATATTAATGTAATAATAGTTTGTTTTCGTTTTCTGGGTTGGTTTTTTTTTTTTTTTTTTCTTCTTCTTTTTCTCTACCGTCTCTCACAGTATTTTAAAATCATACGAATTACAAATAACCAATGATTATATACGTTTCCTTTGATTTTCTTACTCCGTTTTTTTTTCTTTTTTTTTTTTCACTTCTTTCCCCATCTCGCAAACAACGGAGTTGCAGCGATGTTACAAAGATATCGATACACGTGTTATATAATTAACATAACGCGCGTTGAACTCTCGAAGCTTATATATAATAAAACGCATCCATGCAATTCGTTTGATTAGTTGCTGTATGCTAGGAGTCACCTCACAACGATATGCCTATTATATTATTATTATTATTATTATTATTATTATTATTATTATTATTCTTATATCATATACAAAAATACGATCTTTGAGTTATACATTATATACAAAGACAATAGTTTGATATAGCGAGTTATTTTATAGATACGTGAAGAAAATAATAGTCCTTTATCCGACGACTGTGTGTGTGTGTGTGTATGTATATATATATATATATATATATACATATGCACAGTAATATCGACCTGAATGCCTGATGTGAAACAGTGGAATAGAGATAACCGAAAACTGCATTATCTTGATGCGAAATAGAATTTAAAGAGATGGAAAAAAAAAAACCAACGTTTCAAAGAAAAAAGGAAACGAGAAGGGAATGGAAAGAAATTTCACAGACTACCTCATTAACTTGTAATAAATAATTACCGATAAGACGATAATACGCTATGTGAAAACACGTTACCATATATATATATAAAAATACATATTCATACAGAGTCAGTACATCTACAAATAATATATTTATATCGTACAATACACAGAAAAGTAACGCAATGCAATAGAAATTGAAGTATACAAATTGTTTTCTACCATTTTAATACTACTCATTACCTCTATAATGTACCTATAATTAACCACGCGTAGGGTGATTCTCCATATAAAACAGTTAATAACGCGTATTAACGAAAGAACTAAGAACAGCTGTTCTTTCTTACTATTACTATTATTATTATTATTATCATTATTAGGTATTAACTATTATCAACTATTACTATCGATAATCCAATTATTACTATTATAACATATTATTATTATTATTATTATTATTATTATTATTATATACTGTTACGTGTATACAGATGTCAAATGTACGTGCGTACATATATATATGCTGCGTATTGGAGAAAAACCAATTGGACCGAGGGACAAACAAACAAACATACAAACAAAAACAAAACAGAATTAATAACCGTAACGAGGAAAACTTTTTAGGGGATGGGGATATATATATATATATTTATATATACGTGTGTGTTTGTGTATGTATATAACGCACTCGCAAGATTGTTTATTTGACTTGGCTGAACGCGTAACATATATATATATATAATATATATGCAATGTATGCATGTATGCACACGTGTGTAGATATGGATATATAACATATGTAGAAACGTCGCGCCGAGTATATCTCTCTCTCTTAAGTGTGCGTATGTAATAAGTGACATTTTTTGTTTTCCTTCATCATCGTCTTTTTTGATCGTCTTTATCGTATAATTTTAATGTAAAAGGAAGAGAAGGGAGGAAAGAACAAATATTAAAATCGAGGACGAAAAAACAAGGAGGGTAAAAAAAAAAAAAAAAAAAAAAAAACCACCCAAAACGTTACCGTGCTAGTTTTACACCACCGTACTGGTGATTGAATTATATAATAATAGTAATAATAATAATGTATGCGTATAAGGAAGATTTAGAAAAAAAAAAAGAAGAAAAGATTATCGTTATTATTATTGTAATAAAAAAAAACAAAGAAGAAAAAATACTAATACCGTTATTGTTATGATTGCTATTATTTTTATTATTATTAATATTTTTTCCAGTTGTTCTTCTTCTTGTTTTTTTGTTGTTTTTTTTTTTTTTTTTTTCTCTCTATTTCGTTACGGGGGAAAAAAATGGCCGGGGAGGGGGTTTGTGATTACATTTATTTTTTTCTAACCTCTGCTGAGCGGAGAGGGAACGAGAATTCGAAAAAAAAAAAAAAAAAAAAAATTAATACTAATTTAACGAAATTTAAGATTTTGTCGTAAAGTGGAAATGGTTATACGTATGTAAATATATAGTGAATAAGATTCGTAATGATTATATAAAAGGTTACGGTGCCGGCCTGTCAGCCATTCGATGGTTATTGGGTTAAAACAAGATTTCAGGAATAAAAAAAAAAAAAAACGTACGCGAAAAACGAGAAAAAAACAAAAAAAAGTTTTTGAAAATACGAAATTCATGCCGAAAAACCGATTCGCTGTGTCATGCGGTTGGGATTGAAAGAAAAAAAAAAAAAATAAAAAAAAGAAAACCACGCGACAGTTTGGTGAAAAATTAAATTTTAACGATAATAATAGTGAAATAATTAAACTTGAATGAAAAATGATTCAAATTATAGTTTCATTCGATGAAAAATTAAAAAAAAAAAACAATGATTTTGTTTTTATACTCTTAAGCGTGAACATATACATATATGTATATGTATATATATATATATATATATATACATATATTTACTGTATATATTATATTCATATTATGTATTGTATAAGTGAAACAGGTACCTAGATAATAATTAATCAATGTAATATTATCGTTACTATTATTATTATTTTTATTATTCTTATTATTCTTATTATTATTATTATGATTATTACGATTATTATTCTCAGTGTAATTATTATCATTACTAATGTAATTATTGAATTAAGGTGTAGTTACCATCGTCATCATTATTATTAATATTACGTCGCGATTAATGGGAAACAAAAAACAGCGAACGGAAAGAAAACGCGGCGGCAATCAAGAAAAAAAAACGGACGAATATGCTTTATAATTTCACAAATGTATCAACGCATACCACACGTGTAATGTTAAATTTATAACAAGGGCCGCGCTGTCACGTGAATCGGAGTTACGAAGCAATTCTTTTCTTTTAATTATCGTTTCGAAAGTCAATTTTTTTTTATTCTCATATTCGAGTCACATCGGTAAAAAAAGTTCCTTTTCTTTTCGTCTCAGCTCCGTTTTTTCAAGAAACGAAAATACAAATTGCAGGACTCGCAAGTTTTACTCGCTTCCCGGTTGATCGGTAACAATAATCCATCGGTTTCAAGTTTTTCTGTTGAAATTTTTTTCCTTTCTTACAGCCCAACGCAATCCTCGATAAATCTGTTCGTTTGAAGAGGAGAATCGAATTCCGACTGCGGGCTTGAAAAAAAAAAAAAAAACAAACATTTTTATTTTTTATTTTACTGTGGTTTTTCAAATTTTTTTTTTTCATTTTCCTTCATCTCGTCAGGTTACGCAGGCGAGGAAACACGATTTTCTCTTCCGTTTCGCGTGTGAAAAGTTTTTCAAACAACTACCTCAAGTCACCGTCGACTCGTCGTATTTTCTTATATTCATGCAACTAACGATACTGTAGGAGAAAAAAAAAAAAAAAAAAAAAAACCATGCTTTATCACGGTTGATACCTTTATTATTATTATTATTATTATTATCATTATCATTATTACTTGATACTATTAATTATCGTTACACGCGTGTATTGCATACAATGTATTTTACTTCTCGGTAAGCGTTACGAGCGGAATCATTGCGTGTAACGTTGTTGTTAATACGATTATCACTATTGTTGGTACGCTCCAGTATATAGGATAACAATTGTTTCGACGTTGTTTGACATTATAAAAAGTAATAACAATTATTACCATTATTATTATCCAATATTTTAGTTGTTTAGTTAATTTTTATTATAACTCTTGTTGTTATTACTAATATTATTGTTGTTGTCGTTGTTGTTGTTGTTGTTGTTAATAATATTATTGTCATTGCGGCATGTCATCGATACAAATTGTTGGAATAACGGTAACGGTTGTAACCAATATCAACGTTTTCCGTATGCGAAAAAATTCCCAGGTTGATGATGATAATAGCGATATGACAATTAGCATAATAATAATAATAATAATAATAATAATAATAATAATAATGACGTTATTAGCAATTGAACAATACGGATAATAATCGTAATCAATTACAGCAACACGCGACTCTGTAAGTTTCGTGACTCAAAAGCGGCTTCTGTCTAACAAATGCCGTGGTTAATAGTACAAAATAAAATAAATTTAATTATAACAATTGAGAAATTAATTATATTCAATAATAGCGGATAGTTGACGACGATGATGATGATATTAATAATAACAATATTGATATATAACAATAAAAATAACAATAATAATGATAATAGTAATAACGATGATGATAATGATAATAATAGTAACGATACCGTCAAACGATCCGATTACTCTCGCACTCAGGTTTATAACACATCGATTGACTTAATATTATCAAATATATATATATGTGTATGTATGTGTATGCGAAACTTTGAATTACATACACGTTCAGAATAGCGAAAAAAATACGAAATACGTTTAACAGGACGAAGAATTTCTCTACGCGAAAACAAACGCAAGAACGATAGCAACAACAATAATAACAATAGTAATAAAAATAACGATAGAAAATAATAGTAACAGCAAGAACGAGAATTGACGATGATGATAAAAAAAAAAAAAAAAACATCTCAATCTCGCAATCCCCGTGAATCAGATTGCTATTCCGCGTGCGACCGACCTTCGGATGTTAATTGTCGAGATATCGTTCGACGAAAATAGATGAGTTTGTGAGAGGAGGAGAGAAGATGAAAAAAAAAAAAAAATTAAAAAAAAAAACAAAAAAAAAACACACGAAAATTAAAAAAAAAAAAAAAATACATAGGTGTACGTTGTTATGTTTTATCGACGCGTTATGCAAAATGCCACAGTACAAATATGCTATACCTCATATGAATAAATAAATAAATAAATGAATGAACGAACGAATGAATGAACGAACGAACGAACGAATGGATAAATAAATAAATGTATATATACACACGTGTAATAACGGGTATGCATATGCAACGCGTATATATATACATACATGTATAACTGCGCATTTATACAGGGTGAACAGAAGTTTAAAAAAAATTCTATGCGATGTCTTAATCTCCTACAACGTTTTACGTTACCATATATATATGTATACATATTTACGTGTTACGTGGAATGTAAAAAATTATAACAACAACAACAACAACAACAACAACAACAACAACAATAACAATAACGATAATAATAATAATAATAAAAAGTTATGTTCAACGCCGTGTTTATTGTATGAATACACGTTGTGTAACGACAATGATCGGCCATCTATACATACATACATGTGTGTATATATATATATATATAGACGCACGTAAGCATACACGAATACTTATGCATACATTATACGTGCCAATGTAATAAATTATTAGACACTATAATGGATTATTATTATTATTATTATTATTATTATTATTATTATTATTATTATTATTATGATCATCATCATCGTCATTGTCATTATTATCAATATTATTTACACATCACAATATTATACAGACAACGGAAAGTTGATGCGTGAAAAAAAAAAAAGTTCCGTCAGCGCAACCAAATAAAGAAATTGATCGACGAACGAATTACCTACTGATTAGACGTTTCATTTTTATTATTCATGAAACCAGGTATGTTTTGTACACGGTTTTCAGGGTTGGGTTTTTACGTGGATCTTCTGTTGTCGCGCGAACACGAACACACACATGCACGCATACGCGTACAAATATTACACACACACACACACACACACACACACACACACACACACACACACACACACACACACACACACACATATATATATATCTATATTCTTTTCTCAGGAAACCGGAAATGCAAGTACAAACTAAATAAAATAAACTAAAAAAATAAAAAAAAAAAGAAAAAAAAAAAAAGAAAGAATAACGACGTACATATACATGTATATGTATATATACGCATAATATAATATAATATAATATAATATAATATAATATAATATATATTATAATATACGTAATGTAACATTAGATAATTAGATAAGCTACGGATAAGTACATTATTATACTGTAGTACATGTATACATTATACGTGCATAACATACATATATGTGTATACATATATATATATATATATATATATATATATATATACACATGCACGACCTCATACGCAGATAAAATAACGATAACGACGACAAGTAAAGTATCAATAACAATAAATCCAGTAATATAATAACGGTAATAGTAATATTTGAAAAAAAATGCAGCTGTGCTGGTATATGTGAAATTGTTGTTATTATTATAACCCGCATCCACCCTCGTTACGAAAAGTTAACATCTAACCCGTCCGCAACAATTGTAATGGAAAATATTTTGCGCCAAACGGAGAATTGACAGTGTAATTAAAGAATCGGAGGGAAAATTAAATTCAATTGATAAAATAAAGTGGGAATATCGACGGTAGTGTGTGATATGTTTTCATACGATACATGAATAAATAATAGGTTCTGGATAAATTAATTTCTCGTAACTGCTATCGCTATTGTTGTTATTATCGTTGGGATTGAAAAAAAAAAATTTAAACCGTCAAATATTTACGCTTATACATATAGCAAGTGTCGGACTTACCGATTTTTTTCTTTACCCGTTCTTGTTCTTTTTATACGCGAAGTTGAACATAATTTTACGAAAATAGAACACCACTGCCAAATCAAACGACGAGTTCTCGACGAGCTTTGCAATTATTATTCTCACTGCCAGTTATATTAAATCACGCAACACCGTAAAATAACTATCTTTTTATTTATTTGCTTATTTTTTTTTTTTTCTTGTTTTTCATGTCATCTCTTGGATCGAAGATTCGTCGCGGTAAATTTTTTAATTTCAAACTTTGAATTTATTACTTACTAATCGTTGAATTAAATTTTTAAACCGTTCGTTGATACAAATTTCTTATAGAAGACAGTATTTGCGATTTACAGAAGAGACGGCGACAAATTTCGTACAACCACAATTGAAATTCGAAATGAATATTGAACCACAAAAGGTGGCGCAACTTTTCTCGATAAATTTCATTACGCGTTACTATCGTCGATAAATGTATGTGTACGTATATGTATGAGTATGTATAATGTATTCGTGGATATTTACTGACCGAATCTATCTCATGGAAAGAAAAACGAAATGAAGAGAAAAGCAAAGAAAAACCAACGTTCGCAACTAACGCGTGAAACATTATTTTTGTTTGCAAATTTCGTGGCTAAACGCTGTAAAAAAAAAAAAAACAAAAAATAAACAAATAAATACACCCTGCAACAATCGCGAATTTGAATTTTCTTTACTTTTACGAGATGAAAGAGAGAGAGAGAAAGAGAGAGAGAGAGAGAGAGAGAGAGAGAGAGAGAGAGAGAGAAAAACAACAACAAAATAGAAATAACCGAGTAATCGAACAAATTGCGTTGAATTCGGGCGGTTTTGCGAAAGAATCGTTAGCTTCAAATCGAAAAATTCCCATTAACAAAGTTAAGTGGACGTAAACTTGAAATTTGATAAATCAACCCCGGCGAAGTAATCAAAGAACTGAGATAAGGAACCAATGAAAGAAAAAAAAAAACAAAAGAACCGAACCGAATTCAGGCAAGAAACAAACGGAAATAAAACAAACGATAATATTTGATCGCAAATACCGTTTACGATAACAATAACAATACAAATAACACTGATAATAAAAATATAATTGCAGGATAAAAATGAGAGGAAGAAAAAAATCAAAACCCGAGTATTTCACGGATGATCGTTCGAAAATCGATATGATAGAATAAATACTGGTAATAAAGAAGGTACAAAGAAACGAAAAACAAAGAAAAGAAATATTAAATAAAATAAAAAAACACATCATTCGTCTCTCGATTCGTCAGATAACGTTTAGCTCGGTGTTACGTACATATATATACATATGCATATATATATATATATATATAGTCAATATACGTATAAACGTGTAATGTAATTATAAAAAACATAATGTACGAGTAACGTAATTAAATGATGAAATACCTACCTCAACGAAAATACACAAAATACCTCAGTAGGAGTAAAATAAAAATACACCCGAGTGTGTACGTAATACTTATATATACATACATATATATAATATATGATAACGTGTAACAAAAGTACTACTACCACTACTACTACTATCATTATTGTTGTTATTATTATTACTATTATTATTATTATAATCATCATTACCGTCATCATCGTCATCCAATGTCTATCTGATAAACACTGACGTATATTACCTAAATAATGTAATATTGCATGAAAAATCGCACACAACTGTCTACCTCACTATATACATATGTATGTACAATATATATACATACATGTGCGCGTGTGTGCATGTATATACATACATATGTATGTACGATACGTGTACATTGATATTGAACACGTAACACACATCATTGAACTCCACCTGCATAAAACGCAAGAATTATAAACAATATATATATATATATATGTATACGCATACATGTATTTGAAAACACGAGCGTATTTTAAATTATATTTTACGGTTGACCATAGCCAGTATTTTTTTTTTTTTTACTTCTATCCCTCGCGCCTCAAGTTTCACAATACTTTCTTTCTTCGTTTAATCTTTCGTTTGTTCGCTAAAACGTGTGACGTACTTATTATATGTTAAAGGTGTTGAAAACATTATTAACAATAAGAAAAAAAAAAGAAAAAAAATGCAAAAAAATAAAAATATGCTACAGCAACTGTAAATAGTATAAATAATACGATGAATTATGGTAATTGCGTAAAATATATATATATATATATATATATATATATATATATATATATACATATATGTATGTATATACATTATAATCTAGATAATCGCCGATCACCGCAGCATCGCAGTGATGAAAATTATGATAACTTTTACCCTAAGTAATCGTGTTTTTGTCGTTTACCTGATATATACACGATCATTGATTGAACGGTATGAAAAAAAATAAATAACGATAAAAACAAATAACGAAGAGAAAATCTTAATACGTTCAACGTACTCGGTACAATTATAACGTGATTCGAAGAAGCAAAACGACACGTACACGACAAGGGGGGATGAAAAAAAAAAAAAAAAACACAAAACCAAACAATGTGAAAATAAATAATTTAAAAAGAATTGTAATTTATTTTATTACATATAATACGGACTTTATATTTAACGATGTAGTATGAAATACTTACGACACCTACATTTGTAACACATATACACGTACGATTCGTCCGACGAATCGTCATTATACGTCGATTATTATTCATGTCTGGTTTTTATTTGTGTTCTGTATTTTTTTTTTGTTTTTTTTTTTTTTTTTTTTTTTCTATCGGATTTTCATCGAACAACAAGAAACGAAAGTTTAACATTTCATTTGTTACAAATTTAATATACGTTGTACGTATGTCAAAATTATGCGGAACGTTGATATATATGGGGTGATAAAACAAAATCGTAATACCGCTATTTCCATTTTACCTTTTTTTTTTTTTTTTTTTTTACTCATCTTACAGTCACTTCCGCAATCGATACGGTGATACGTTAATTATGCATTTGATTTCCGTTTTCCTTTTGTTTCTTCTTTTGTTTTTTTTTCCCTTCTATTTTTCTCTCTTCGGCTGTATAGGGTGAATGTATAAAAAAAAAAAAAAAAAAAAACAAAGAAATGGACAATTGCGATAGTTCGTTATTGTTTTAGTTAAAATTAAGTTGTAGATTTAGAGTTGTCGAAGAACGCGTTGCAGGTTCAAAACGCACTTCTGTTTGTATAAATTAATTGAAGTTTGATTATTATTATCATCATCAAATTATTATCATCATTATTATTATTATTATTAATGTCATTATTACTAAAATAGTAATTGTTCAATTATTGATGTATGACGAAGAAAAACGCAAATCCTTACCATTATTATATATACATATATAATTATAAATTACTGAAAAAATTTCATCACACACGTTTTATTTATTTCATCCCAAAATTTTCACACCGCGTCCGCGCGTTTAATTTTCACAAATTTGAAAATCGATTTTACCGTATCATATGAATTAAAAGCTGCACAGACCGAGAGCAGGGAAAAAGAAAACGAAAGACACGCACCCGAGTCGTTAAACGAATCTGGATTATACCGTAGGTATAAAGTTTTATTAATTTTTATTTAATTTTATATTTTTTCACCCGTTAACATAGTTGTTATAAAAACATATTATCACCATTATCGTCGTCATGTTTATCCCACATGATATTAATTAACCAACCACGGTACCACAATAGTACAACATCCGTGTACAAATTTACCCTAAATATTGTATTTAATTGTTAACTGTATAAACTAATCGCTATAATACTTATATATATATACATATACATATATATGTATAAATAAACAATACATAATATATAATAATGTATTATGTACACGTGACGAGGTGACGAAAATTTGTACTCAGAGTACAAAAGTCACGCGTTTATATTTGTGTGTATGCGTGTCTCGAGGTGCGGAATAAGCGAAGCGATTTGTGAAAGGCGAGGAATAAGAATGAGAGGTGACAAAAATTCGGGAGAAACTTATTTTCACTCAAAAGTGAAATAGAAATCAGGTAATACGTATCGAAGGATTGACGAACGGTCGTGCAAGTCGAGTTCGTAAAGCGATTGCGTTTACATTTACCGGCGTTAAAATTTTCACCTAAAAGTATGCACGAATATCGCTGCAAAAGAGGACGGAGAGATGAGAGGGGTGAATGAGGAAAAGCAAAAAAAAAAAAACAAAAAAAAAAAAAAAAAATACAACGAAAGTAAAAAGTTGTTACAAAAATAATAAATGTACGTCAGTGGTAATTAGAAAAATTCTCTATTAATAATGATAAACGTTGTCGTAAGAATGTGAACAATTAAAAGAAGAAAAAAAAAAAAAAGAAAATATAGTATTAATATATAACAATCGATCAATCATTAACGATCAGAGAGAGAGAGAGAGAGAGAGAGAGAGAGACGCGCATACACACGCAGATTTTAGGGAATCAAATTTACGCGTGCAGAGAGGAGTATTTATATTAATATTATGACCGTCCGTCTTAAAAGATTATTTATAAACAATGGGACATGCGTGTAACAATAATGAATTGTACGCAATGCCACGATGCGAAATATTATTATTCCAAAGTTGAATAATATGTTTATTAAATGATAATAGCGTATTAATGGTCGGTAAAATTTTTTATCATCATTGTGCGAAGGAAGGATGAGAGAAAAACAAAAAAATTCAAGCCAAT